>NW_020962643.1:8078-12399 GCF_003031625.1 Empidonax traillii | reverse complement strand
CTAAGGCCACGATTGTTTCCTCCCTGCTTCCTTATCTGCTCTGGAGGGCTCACAAGGAGAGCTGCAGCCGGAGCAGATGCAGCTCCCTGCTAAAAATACCCCTTGGAGCCGGAGCAGGGCCACGTCACAGGAGCAGCAAAGGGCATGAGCGAAGCACTCAGACATGCAGGGCCACAGACCACACTGGGAGAGGGGCTCCAGATGTTTGCTGAGGGTGCCAGGATGCCGGTGGTGTGGCTGGGGAGAAAAGCTTCCCTTGCCCCCTTGGCTCTGGGGGGCTGGGCAGCACATCCAGCAGCCCTGAGTGGGGGGTTCCAAAGGTTTTCCTTGAGAACACCCCCGTGGGCAGAGAGCAGGTATTGACAGGCACCACAGGGAGCCTCCAAAAGGGGCTGGGAACAGCACAGGGTGTTTTGTGGTCTCTGGGGTGGGGGGGGGGGGGTCTCCTCTTTCAGGCTCCCTGCAGATGGAGAGGACACCCCAAGGAATCCAAGCCCTGTGGGCAGGAACACCCAGCCAAGCAGGCTGCATCAGCCACTGCAGTTTGGTTGCTTCTCCCAGAGCCCTCAGAAAAAAAGTTTGTGCCTTCCAAATAACCCTGATGCTTTTTGTGCTGCTGGGATGCAGGGTGGGCACTTGGAGGCCCAAAGGCCGTGCAGGACACCCACAGTCACCCTTGGTGTGCCCAGCTCCTCCACCCACCCATCACAGCACCCCAACCTTGGGGACCTCTCTGCTCCCCAGAGACTCCCAGAATGAGGTCCAGCACTTCCTGCAAATAATGCACACAACTGAGGCCTCCCATCACCCTGTGAACCACTGCCCCCTTTTCCCAGCTCTTCCTTTACTTTATTTCATTGTCTATAACTTAAGGCCTCTGAGCTGCTCTAAACTGCAGCACTGGAGGGCAGAGGTTGCCCAGGACACGGTGCTGGTGATGCTCTGCCCAGGTCCATCCCCCAGAAGGGCAAGACTTGAAATCTGTGACCCCAAGTGTGACCTTGTGGTCTGCTGGGGAGTCTCTGTTGGGGTCTCCTGGCAGGGAAAGGGTCTCACTGGGGTGAAGGATCCCTGGGCCCCACAGCAGCCCCCATGGCAGCAGCACATCAGAGCCACCCTCAGCCCCTCTGGGCATCCCTGACTCCAGACACAGCTCCTTGGTCCTGCCCCTCTCTCCCCAGCTGGGACTTTCCTGCAGGAACCGTGATGGGTCGGGGTGGGGGACCCTCTGTTCCATCACACAGCACCTCTGGAAACACTTTGGGGTTGCTTTTCCAAGAGCCTGATTTTTGCTTTCTGGCCCAAACACTCCACTCATTTTTTTCTGCAGCAACGAAGATAAACGTCAATAAATCTTCTGCAGTCATTTCCCAGGGCCAAGAGTGACCTCAGCCCTGAAGCATTTCAGTGTCCTGCAGCCTGTGCTACACCCTGAGCCCCCGATCCAGCAAACCTACACAGCTCTGCAGCCTCAGACACACAAGTACCTCCTTCAAGGAGGTGCACAGCCCCTCTGAACTCAATGACACCTCTGTGCTCAAGTGTTTGGCTGGATCAGCTCCTAAACAAGCAGCCTGTGTGCAGCACAAACCCCTGCCAGTGCCAAGGCCCCCTCGCAGCCCCCACAGTGCTGCTCCTGGGGACTCAGGTGCTCTGCTGCATCCTGCTCCTCACAGCTCCCACCAGCCAGCACAGAGCAGAGTCACCCCAGTCTCTGGAGCCTTTAGGGACCTGCTGTTCTGCAGGTCAAGGCACAGCTGGTCTCCTTTTGCCTCTTTAACAAGGGTTTTGAAAGGGGGGGGGGGGGCATTGGTGACTCTCTGTCCTCTAAGTTGCCACCAAGTGGCCAGTCCTCTGGAGATGCAAAGACCTTTTGCAGCTGGATGGGCAGGTACAAATGGGTGGAAGCCACACTTCCCAGGGGGCTGGACAGTTATCAGCCAGGGGGATTTTTCCAACACCTTTCCATGATACCACAGCACAGTGGGCCATGCATGACCCCACACCATTCTGCTGCCCTGCCAGCTCTGGCTTCTCCCCTCTGCGTCTTGCAGCAGGAAGGGTTTTCCCCTGACATCCAGCCCAGGCAATTCCTGCCACTCAGCATGTGAATTGTCCTGCCCTGGGGCCATTCCCCTGCCCTGCACAAGCCACCTACTACCCAAAATCCAACAGAGAGCACGGAGCAGGCAGCAGTGTCAGCACACAGGGCACCTCTGAGGCTGCTGTTTCAAGGAACAAGTAATCAAGTCGTTTTGCTGGACTGAGGCAAATCACACCAGAACTGATGGGAGGCTGGAGCTGGATCTGGAGTCGTGGCTCTGCAGCGGATGGCAGGCAGCCAGCAACCCCCTCATTGCTCACCCTGCTTGGGGCAGCAGGCAAACATTAGATTTGCTCACAAGGTTTGGTGGGAAGAGGCTGTTATTCTGCAGTTTCCAGGTTCTCATCAAGCCCAAAGCCAGCAAATATTGCTCTGCTCCAGGCACACAGGAGCCAATCTCTGCTGGCCAGGGTGGGTGACCCCAACCCTGGAGCTACTGGAGCAGCAGCCCCTTCCCCTGGCAGAGGGACAGTGTGTGTGCTTCATTCAGCAGTTTTACATCCTGAATGCCTTTCCTTCCCTCTGCTTTCCCTGGGTGAGCAGGACCTGCAGAGTGCTTAAACTGCAAGGAGGGAGCCCATTCCCTGCTGTGATCTGCAGGGTCTGCAGTGCCACAGCCCTTTTTTCCCATCCTAATTTCAGCGTGTTCACAGCAATAGTGTGGGGTGGTTCTTGCTGAACAACTTGACCTTGCGTAGTGCCCACGAAAACAGACTGTTTCAAACCATCCTGGGAAGGCTCTGTCAGAGTTCTTATCAGAAAATGAGGTTAGAAATTCCTCTGCACCCAGAGCTGGTGCCAGGTCGTGCCTCTTATCTTCCACAGTTTCTACAGAAGGGAACATCCACTGTGTTCAGGAGAAACACAGAATTAATTGTCCTGGAGCTGGGAGGGAGCCCAAAGAAATTGAGGATAATTTTGTTTTCCATGTTCTGAGTTTCTGATGTTCAAAGTGTTTAATTTTTCCTTTGCAGTTGTTCTGCTCCAGTTCAAATGCAGGTTCACAACATACACAAGGACCTCTCTGAAATGGAGCTACTGGAAAATTTGCACCCTGTGAAGGAGGGGGAAGGAAACCTGAAGAAGCCTCTTCTGAAAGTGACTGTGAACAAACAACATGTTCATTCCTTCCCAGGGCCCTCAGAGGATCTATTCTGTTCCATAGAATTCCATCATGGAATCATACATTGGTTTGAGTTGGAAGGGATCTTAGAGACAATCTCATTCCACCCCCTGTTATGGGCAGAGACACCTTCCACCAGCCCAGGTTGCTCCAAGCCCTGTCCAACCTGGCCTTGGACACTTCCAGAAGCAGCCACAGCTTCTCTGGGCAACCTGTGCCAGGGATTCCCCACCCTCACACCCAATAATTCCTTCCCAGCATCCCATCTATTCCTGCCCTCTGGCAGTGGGAAGCCACTCCCTTTGTCCTGTCCCTCCATCCCTTGTCCCCAGTCCCTCTCCAGCTCTCCTGGAGCCCCTTTAGGCCCTGCAAGGGGCTCTCAGGTCTCCTTGGAGCCTTCTCTTCTCCAGGAGAACCCCCCAGCTCTCCCAGCCTGTCCCCAGAGCAGAGGGGCTCCAGCCCTTGGAGCAGCTCCAGGTCCTCCTCTGGACTCACTCCAGCAGCTCCACATCCTTCTTATGTTGGGGTTTCCAGAACTGGGGGCAGGTGGGGTCTCACCTGAGTGCAGCAAGGAGCACCCCCTGCACCCCTCACAGCAAATCCCGTTTTCAGCAGGTTCCCAGAGACCCAACCTGACCAAGCCACCTATTTGTCTGGAGCAGCCCCAGCGAGGTGGGATGGGGCAGGATGGGCAGCTCAGCCCTCCTGCTCCTGCCCAAAGCCCTGACACACCCAGACTGTGCCACAGCCACGAGGTGCAGGAGCAGGGCCAGCCCAGCTCCCACAGCTCTGAGCCTCAGCATGTGCTTTAAATCACTTCCATACTGGTGGGATCTGAAGCAGCAAGAGGAATGGGGCTGTTCCTCCCTGCACAC
Source organism: Empidonax traillii (assembly GCF_003031625.1). Taxonomy (NCBI): domain Eukaryota; kingdom Metazoa; phylum Chordata; class Aves; order Passeriformes; family Tyrannidae; genus Empidonax; species Empidonax traillii. The sequence goes on along the minus strand of NW_020962643.1, from coordinate 8,297 downwards.
ACAGGGCCAGGCTTTATTTGGTTGCCTGCATGTGCACAGTGGCGTGTGCTGCTTGCAGACTCCTTTGGAAAACTGCTGGGAGTCAGGCAACTACAGGGAATTTTCCCACAGGGTCTCAGCCACAAACAGGACTGTTTCCAGCCCTCTCCCCTGCATCTGCTGGGTGAACATCAGAGGCTGCCCTGCAGCCCTGGCCCGGCCTCCTGCCCTAGTGTGACT
>NW_020962643.1:0-3488 GCF_003031625.1 Empidonax traillii | reverse complement strand
AAGAGGGGCTGTGGAAGCTGGAAGGAGCCATGTGGTGAAGGCACCATCTCTCTGGGAATGATGTCAGCCTGGCCCAACCCCAGCTCCAGCTCCCAGCACTGTGACAGAGGCCAGCTCTGGTTGCAAAAGCCCTGGCAGAGCTCAGTCCTTCCCTGGGGAATCAGAGCCGTGCCCTGAGGCTCCAATACAGGGCATCCTCCCCAGGGACTCAGCCACAGGATGGTCTCCATCTGCTTTTTAGGAGGATTTCTGGAGTTTCCTGAAAAAGGAGCCTAAAATACCCCCCTGTAAACATACCTGTGCCTGTGGAAGAGGAAGAAGCAGAGCCACCCCCCAAGGACAGGGTCAGGACACGAGCCCTGCTCTGGGTTTGGGGGTCCCACACAGACAGGTCAGGAGCTGGGTGGGAGCAGAGCTCCTGCCACTATGGGACAAGGCCACAGTGCCACCTCCTTTGCCCACCAGGGTGGCCCATGTCCCCTCCCCAGGGGTGGGTGGATGTCCCCTGGGCTTCCAGGTCCCCTCTTAGGGGAGACAGCAGGAAGAAGTTCATGAAAAGCGGTTTTTAAACAACAACAAACAGCTAATTGAGGGATTTCAACCAGATGAACAAGTGCTGGGGCTGTTCGTTTGCCTGACCTGGGACATGCAGACCTTCAGCACTCCCAAAAAATTAACCTGGGAATCTCTGGCTGAACCCAGGGCCGTATTCCCTGTGCTGGATGTGGTAGGATGGAATGGAGCCCAGGAAATATCCCACCCTTGGGATGTGTAAGGAGGCTCGGGCACTGCTGACCCCGCAGCTGAGGAGGTTCAATGTTGCTGGGATACACCAACAAACCTGCCCAGCCAGCCCTGCCATCCTGTGCTGCCCTTGATTTATGCCACCCTGTGAGGACACACATCTCAGGGTGGCCCCTCACACAGGCAGTGGGGATTTGAAGCCCACAGGGAGAGGATTTGTCACCCTGCTCAGGGGTCTGTGGCACCTCGGGGGGCTGAAGGGGGACACAGGAATGGCTGATTCTCCCAGGGCTTTATTTCCATGAACAACTGCAGTTATTTTAGGAGCTCAGCACAATGGGGAGGGCGTTTGCAGGGGCCAGTCTGATCCAGGAAAAGAAAAGTAGTTATGTTTTTCTTTAAGAAAAAATACAACAACACTGGAGCTTGATTGGAAAAAGACCGGTTTTTGTTTTGCTGGTAGGTTTTTTTTCCTTTAGTTGGCGTTGCTCTGACACTCTGGAGCATTTTAAGGTTTTTCCAGAAAATGCAGAGCCTCAGCCCTGCCAGGAGCAGTTAATGGGTTGCCAGGACTAAAAGTGGCAAAAGCACCAAAGGTTTCCAAAAGCCACAGCTGGAAATAACCGAGTGCAGCACCACAGGAAGGCACAGGGCAGCCAGTGGGGCTCCACAATCCCTGCTCCCACCCGGGGCTTTCCAGCGCTGTCTCCTCGCCTGACATTTTCTGATGGCTCTGTGCAGCCATGGAATGGTGGGGAACAGCAGGAGGGTGACCTTGGAGCAGAGCAAATGGGGTGTCTGACAGCAGAGGGCTTAAATTTGGGATACTTGGGGGAAGTGATGGGGTGGAATCACAGAATGGTTTGAGTTGGGAGGGTCCTCATCTCATGCCACCCCCTGCCATGGGCAGGGACACCTTCCACTAGCCCAGGCTGCTCCAAGCCCCATCCAACCTGGCCTTGGACACTTCCAGGGATCCAGGGGTAGCCACAGCTTCTCTGGGCAACCTGTGCCAGGGCCTGCCCACCCTCACAGGGAGCAGTTTCTCCCCAGTACCCCATCTAACCCCACTCCCTGTCAGTTTGAAGCCATTCCACCTTTTCCTACATGGACATTGCCCTCAGACCAGGACCCAAGCACTTGTTTTTCCTGAGTCCCACCTGTAATTTGGCCATGATGCTTTGAAGACAAACTTGTGCAGGTTCAAAGCTTGGGGCACATGCCCAGCAGTGTCCCCAGCCAGCCCAGATGTGTCTGCAGATGCCAAGCCCTGTTGGGAGGGCCTGGCAGCTGTGCCAGCAGGAGAAGTCCCCACATCTCACACAGTAAGGTCTGGATTCACCAGCTCTTACTTTTATCATAAGCAGATTGGAACAGAGCTGCAGGGGAAGGTGGGCAGGGGCAACAGAGAGCAGGGCAGGGTGAAGGGGACCAGGGAGGAAGAAGGGAAGGAGGGATGCCAGGCACTGTATGGCAGCCAGCCCTGTCCCCTCCCCTGGGCCCCTCTGCTCCTGCAGCATCTCTGCCAGGGAGGTTTGGTTTGGAGCCTCCAGTCACTGCACAGGCTGAGCCCAGGTGGGAGGAGACCCTTCCAGAGACCCCCAACCAGAGGAACACAGCACAGAGCAGAGAGGGTGTCAAGCTCAGGCAGTAGGACCCACGTTTAATGGGTTTAAAGGTCCCACTCAAGAAATTACAGAATGTTCTGAGCTGGGAGGGACCCACAAGGACCAGCTCTGAAGTGAATGGCCCATACAGGGACCAAACCCACAACCTTGGTGTTGTTGGCCCCATGCTCTGACTGCCTGAGCTCATCTCAGGGTCGTGGAGCATGTGGGGGAGACAGAATCCTGTGGGTAAAAAAAAAAACAGCTGAATTTCCCAATTCTGTCTTTACCCAGCAAGCAGGAGCTTCAGCCATTCCCAGAAACGGCGGAGATGGACAGAGCAAGAGGATGAACCCAGAGAACAGCCCAAGCAAGTGGGGTCTTTAAAATTAGAGCCTGGGAAGCATCTCCAGTGTCTGGCCCCTCTGCAGATCCCAGGCTGGCTGACAGGTAGCACGGTTGCCTCCACAAATATGTGCAGCCACAAGAAAAGCTCAGTAGCTCAGAGCACAGTTCTAACAGCACCAAGGCTGTGGGTTCAAGCCCTTTAGGGGTCAGTCACTCGAGAGTTGGGCTCAGTGATCCTTGTGGGTCCCATCCAACTTGGAATCTTCGGTGAAATCCGTGAAAGGTGGAGCCCTGAATGGTCCAGAGGATGGAGTGGGACTGAGTGAGGAGCCAGCAAGGGCTGCCACATTTCCCAGCACACTTTCATCCCTCTGAAACACCCCCCTGCAGATGGACCAGTGCCCTTGAAGCCCTTTTGTACCAGCAGGTCCAAGCTGAGACCACTCTGGATCTTCACATGAAGGCCCTGAGGCTGCTCCTGAGGCTCCTCATTGTGCAGGAGAGGAAGGACAGGGAGGGATTGTCCCTTGTGAGATTGGGCTGGGGCTGGGGGCTGGGTGTCCCAAAACTGCCCACAGGGACACAGAACAGCTGAGAACAGCCTGGCTGGACCCTCAGCCGCTGGAAGAGCAGGCAGAGAGGTGGTGGGAACTCCAGGGAAATAACTTCCCTGACACTTGGACACCTGGCAGCAGATGAGTGCAGGCACAGCCGCTGAGGACTCAGTCCCTGGGCTGTAATGAAGCTGCAGTAATGAGTGTGTCCATAATTATCATCTAATTAACGTTG
>NW_020962642.1:5837-10134 GCF_003031625.1 Empidonax traillii | reverse complement strand
GTCCCCGGCTCAGGGGATAAAAATGCAGGTGGCTCGTGCTCGGGGCTCTCAAGCTTCACAGGAAGGACAACGTTGCCTTCTGCGGGGACGCCGCTGTCTTTGTGAGCCTGCTGACCCTCCGAGGATGCAGCCTCTGCTGGGGGGAATTCTGGTTATCCTGGGGTCGGTGAGACAACCTCGTAAAACACACCTGAGTGAGCGGGGGTTTCCCTGAGTGCTCAGTTCAGTCCCCTCCTTTCCTGTCTCTCAGGTTCCTGTTTACTTGGCCACTTTCTGTGATAAATATTGGGTTTATTGTTGAGCTCTCAGCAATGTCTTGGTTTTTCAATCTTGGCATCCTTTCAAACTCACCCTGTTACAGGGACTCAGACTGACAATTGCAGTTCAGGGATTCTGACACCAAACAAATGCATTTCCACCCAGGAAAGAAAGCCCTTTCCCTCCATCTCTCCTGTGAAATTGGTGAGCCACTCTTGTCACTCCACGCACACACGGAGCTTCCTGTGCTGGCACCTTTTGTCTGGGAGGAATCTTCATTCTTATTCCATTTGAGGGATCAGACTTGTGGGGTGCTGAGCTGAAAAAAGACACACTATGGACAAACCATACTAACTGGCCTCAGTTAGGCCTGGCCCTGACATAGCCAGAAACCTCTTTGCAGGCAGTGGAAAGATACAGGAGCAGTGATACCAGACTGCAGGAATGTAAACAAAGAGAAACCTGGGACAAAAACAAGGAGGAGTTTTAGGAGAAAAACAATGTCTTCATATCACATGGACACCTGTGTGCAGCCAATAGGCAGTGTGTCAGTAATGCACGCTCGGGTCGTGGGTTACAGCAAATAACCAATAGTTTGAAAGTGATCACGCCCCGGGGGGCAGTGAAAGTATATAAGAGGTTGGGTTATGTAAATAAAGCAGAACATTTGTGTAAATCATCCTGATTTGTGTGCAGTTTGTTCTGGAAGCTCCTCCGGTGACGTCCACGTTATATCACAGCTGTCCCTTTGTTGTCACCAGTCCCCTGTGACGTCACTTGTCCCCAGTGATGTCACCAATGTTTCTGTGATGTCACCTCTGTCCCCTGTGTTGTAACCCCTGTCCCCTGTGATGTCACCAATAGCCCTGTGACATCACAGCTGTCCCTTTGTGTTCATCAGTCCACTGTGACATCACTGTTCCCCAATGATGTCACTGCTGTCCCTGTGATGTCACCAGTGTCACTGATGATGTCACTGGTGTCTCTATGATGTCACCTGTCATGTCGCAGATGTCCTTGTGACATCACAGCTGTTCCTTTGTGGTCAGCAGTCCCCTCTGACATCACTGGTCCCCAATGATGTCACTTCTTTCTCTGTGATGTCACCACTGTCCCTAACAGTGCCACCATGTCCCTATGATGTCACTGATGTCCCCAGTGAGGTCACCGGACCCCTGTGATGTCACAGATGGCTTTCTGCCATCACGGCTGTCCCTTTGTTCTCAACACTCCCCTGTGATGTCACTAATTTCCAATGATGTCACTGACTTTCCTGTGATGTCAACCCATCCCCTCTGATGTCACCAATGTCCCTGGTATCACCGTGTTGTCACTCCTCTCCTTGTGAAGTTAATGAAGTCCCCTGTGATGTCACCAATGTCCCTGTGATATCACAGTTGTCCCTTTGTTGTCAGCAGTCCCCTGTGACGATCACTGGTCCCCAGTGATGTCACTGCTGTCTCTGTGATGTCACCACTGTCCCTAGTGGTGGCACCATGTCCTCATGATGTCACCAATGTCCCTATGATGTCACCAGATGCCTTTGATGTCAGTGATGTCCCTGTGACATTGCAGTTCTCCCTTTCTTGTCACCAGACCCCTGGTCCCCAGTGATATCACCAATGTCTGTGTGATGTCACCACTGCCCTCTGTTATGTCACCAGTATCCCCGATGATGTCACTGCTGTCTCTGTAATGTCACTCTTGTCCTTTTGAAGTCACCAGTGTTCCCATTGATGTCACTGATGTCCCTGTGATGTCACCCGTGTCACTGATGATGTCACTGGTGTCTCTGTGATGACATCCCTGGGTTTGTGCAGTCACTGATGTCCCCTGTGATATCACCAATGTCCCTGTGACATCGCGGCTTTCCCACTGTTGTCACCAGTCCCCTGTTATGTCACTGGTTTCCAATGATGTCACTGCTATCTCTGTGATGTCACCACTGTCCCTAGCGGTGGCTCCATGTCCCCATGATGTCACTGATTTCCCTGTGGCATCGCAGCTTTCTTTTTTGGTCATCAGTCTCTTGTGATGTCAATGGTCCCAATGATTTCTCCACTGTCCCTGTGATGTCACCACTGTCCCCGATGATGTCACTGGTGTCTCTATGATGTCAACCCTCTCCTTGTGAATTTACCAATATCCCACTGACATCACAGCTCTCCCTTTGATGTCAACATTCTGCTGTGATGTCAATGGTCCCCAATAATGTCACTGCTGTCGCTGTGATTTCACCACTGTCCCCAGCAGTGCCACCATCCCTGTGATGTAACCGATGTCCCTGTGATGTCACAAGGCCCTTTTGATGTTACTGATGTCCCTGTGACATCACTGCTGTCCCTCTGTTGTCACTCTGATGTCACTGGTCCCCAGTGATGTCCCTGCTGTCTCTGTGATGCCACCACGGTCCCCTGTGATGTCCCCATTGTCCTCAATGATGTCAATGCTGTCTCTGTGATGTCACCCCTGGCCTTGTAAAGTCACTGATGTCAGCTGCAATGTCACAGATGTCCCTGTTAATGTCACTGCTGTCTCTGTGATGTCACCACTGTGCTGAGCCGTGGCACCATGTCCCAGTGAGTTCATCAATGTCCCTGTGACATCACAGCTGTCCCTTTGTTGTCAACAGTCCCCTGTGATGTCACTGGTCCCAATGAGGTCATTGCAGTCTCTGTGATGTCACCACTGTCCTTTGTGGTGTCACCAATGTTTCTGATGATGTCACTGGTGTCTCTGTAATGTCACCCTTGTCCTTGTAAAGTCACCAATGTCCCCATTGATGTCACCGATGTCACTGTGATATCACAACTGTCCCTTTGTTTTCACCAGTTCCCTCTGATGTCACTGGTCCCCAGTAATGTCATGGATGTCCCTGTGATGTCCCTAGTGTCATCAGTGATATCACTGATGTCTCTGTAATGTCACACCTGGCCTTATGCAGTCACTGATGTCCCCTGTGATGTCACCAATGTCCATGTACCATCATGGTTTTCCCATTATTGTCGTCAGTGCCTTGTGATGTCACCAGTGTCCCTGCTGATGTCACTGATGTCTCTGTGATGTCACCCCTGTCTTTGTGAAGTCACCGATGTTCCCTCTGATGTCACTGATTTCCCTGTGACTCACAGCTGTTCCTTTTTTATCATCAGTCCCCTGTGATGTCACTGTTCCTCAATGGTTTAACCTCTGTCCCTGTGATGTCACCACTGTCCCCAGTGACTTCAGCAATGTCCTCGATGATGTCACTTGTGTCTCTATAATGTCAGCCCTGTGCTTGTGAAGTCACCGGTGTCCCTGTGACATCACAGCTGTCCCTTTGTTGTCAGCACTCCCCTGTGATGTCACTGGTCCTCAGTGATGTCACCCATCTCCCTTTAATGTCACCACTGTCCCCTGTGATGTCAACAATGACCCTGATGATGTCACTGGTGTCACTGTGATGTCACCCCTGGCCTTGTGAAGTCACTGAAGTCCCCTGTGATGTCACCAATGTCCCTGTGACATCAGAGCTGTCCCTTTGTTGTCAACAGTCCCCTGTGACATCACTGGTCCCCAGTGATGTCACTGCTGTCTCTGTGATGTCACTAATGTCCCCAGAGGTGGCACCATGTCCCTGTGAGGTCACTGATGTCCCTGTGATGTCACCAGATGCCTTTGACTTCACTGATATCCCTGTGACATCATGGGTGTCCCTTTGTTTTCACAAGTCCCCTGTTGTCGTGGTCTTGCCCTCCAGCCAGCCCCTGGCGCTGAGGATGGTTTTGTCCGGGTGAATTTCCATAGAAAAAAGCCAATCAAAACTTTAGTAACACCTTTACTAATTACATATTTAAGAAAATGGAAAAGCAGGTTGGTGGCACAGTTGAAATTAGGAGCAGCTGAAATTGGTGGCAGTTGAAATTAGGGAGCCATGTAGGGAGAGAGAGGCAGGTCCCAGGTGGGGGCCAGGCCTCCCTCCTCCCCCGGCCCTGGGCCAGGGGCAGGTGTGGCACTGAAGCCCCTTCTCTCTTGTAAGAGAGTAAAGGAAAAAAACTTT
>NW_020962642.1:0-1039 GCF_003031625.1 Empidonax traillii | reverse complement strand
TGTTTGTTTGTTTGTTTGTTTTCTCCTATACCTCCTTGTATTTTGTCTCCATGGACTGGTGGGGAATAAATTGGGACTGAATTCATTTTATTGGAGTTCCCTCCCCAAGATGTGTCTTTAAACCAAGACAGGTTGCTCAAGGGTTCCCTGAAATTTGGCATCCTTCACAAAAAGAACTTGAAAACACATTTTGTCCCCTTTTACAGAGAGATAATAAAGATGTTCTCTAGTGGTCTTCAAGGGCTGCTCACTGAGGGGTTTCCTCAAGAAGTTGCTGCGAAGAGGAATTTGTACCTTGGATTTTATTGGACACTTCATTCAGCCAACTTCCCACAAACCACATCTTCCACTTCTTCACTCCAGCTCTCACCAATCTGGACATAAGGAGACCACAGGAGACCATGTCAAGGGCCTTGATAAAGTCTGGGCACACAACATCCCCTTCCTTTCCCTCCCACAGGGGTTCTGCAATCCCTGCCTTGTCCTTCCCATGCCTGGCAGTGGCTGCAGGAGGACTTGCCATGTGCCCTTCCCTGCTGAGCCTGAGCAGTCTGGAACTCTGCCAAGCCTCCTCGCTGCCCTGTTTGCAGACTGGTTCCATGTCTGCCTTTGCCAAGGCCCCAGGAATCTTTGGGATGGCTCTGGCCTGTGCAAGGGTTTGGGAGAGGTGTCCCAGTGACACTGCCCAGCCTTCTCAACATCCCTGACACCAAAACTTTTTCTATTATCCCACAGTTCCAGATTAGTGCTAAGGACACAGCACACATTTTCTCATGGTTCTTCAGGAGAAAATCAGAAGTAATTTCATTCTAGAGTTCAGTGGTGGAACAGTCCAGTCTTCTCTGGCCCCACAGCAGTGCCCACCCCAGGGAGCTGCAGAGCTCTGGGCACTCCCCCCACAGCCCCAGCCCCTCTGAAGGGCACAGCAGCTCCTGGGGCACAGACAGGAGTCTCAGCATCCCCATCAGCTCAGGGGCTGGACACTCAGCATGGCAGCAGCAAATGGAGCTCAGGGCAACTGCAGGAGCCCTGGTGTCAC
>NW_020962641.1:8441-9481 GCF_003031625.1 Empidonax traillii | reverse complement strand
GATTGAGGGGGGACCCCTCGGTGGGCTCAGGGGGACCCTCCAGCACCGGCACCGGGAAGAGCTCTGCGAAGGAGACGGGAGAGTGACGGTGACCCCGAGTCAGCTGGGGAGGGGCTGTGGCAGTGTCGGGGTCTCAGGGTGTGGGTGTGGGGGTGCTCACCGTGCACTGTCACTGTCACCGGCGCCGACTCCTCCCACCATGAGAACCAGTAGGCCACCCAGCCCCCGCAGCGGTATCGTCCGCCATGGTGCAGCTGCAGGGGGGACAGGGACAGCTCGGACCCCGGCAGGGGCCCTCCCAGATCCTTCCCCTCGTGGTAAAACCGCACCCGGCTGAGCAACGAGTCCCGCCAGCCCCGGCAGCGCAGTGTCACAATGTCCCCCTCCAGCAGCTCCCTCGCCGGGACCTGCAGCACCAGCCAGTCTGGGGGACAGGGGGGTCCTGTTGCACCAGGGGACTCCGGGGGACAGCGGAGTGGACCCCCCTGGCAGCATTCTACCAGGGGAGTCCCATCCAACTGGGATGCACTGGTGTGAACTGGAGTGCAGAAGGATACACCAGCGTGCACTGGGATGCACTGGGATGCACTGGGATGCACTGGGATGTACTGGGATGTTCCCGGGTCACAAGAGGTGTTTGAGGCAACTGACAGAGCTGAGCCCACCCAGAGTCCCCGTGGGGAGGCACCCATCCCAATCCCCCTCACCATTTAGAAAGAGGAGGGAGATGGAGGGGCTGAATTCAGTGCCAGGTCTGTGACACTTGTAGGTGCCAGTCTCGGTGACGAGGATCTGGTCAGGTCCCTTCTGTCCCCATCGCAGCCCATCCTTGTACCAGGAGGTGTCCCCGAGGGTCCCCGAGCCCTGGCAGGTCAGGGTCACCCGGTCCCACAGCACTGCCGGTGTCCAGGGGGGCTCCAGCAGGACCTGGGTGCTCTGGGTGCCTGGGAGGGGGGACAGGGGACACCAGCCTGCCAGGGCCACCACGGGGCTGGGGACAGCGGGGCAGGGGACATGCCATCCCCCCGAGGACTCACCAG
>NW_020962641.1:0-4306 GCF_003031625.1 Empidonax traillii | reverse complement strand
CAGCTGTGCAATCTGAGCTGGGGTGGGCACAGGGGCTGGAATATCCCTGGGGCTCCTTGGGCTCCTTGGGCTCAGCTGGCCTGGCGGGGCCCTCTCCCAGGATCTTGCCCACCCCCAGCCCCTGGATGGGGGGAATGTTGGGAGACAGCCCTGATGCTGTGCCAGCCCTGCCCAGCAGGAGCCAAAACATGGCCCCTTCTCTCCCCCTTGGATCTGCCACTGCAGAGCCCAGCACTGCCAGGGGCTGTGGGCAAAGGGACTCCAGCTCAGCCACACCCAACAAACACCATCTCCACCTCTTCTTCCACACCACTGGCGTCACACTCCCATCCCACACACTTCAGAGATCTTCTGACTCTAATCCAGTGGATTGATCTCTCGGAACTGAAATCCCTTCTTGCCAACACAGGAGAAATAGTTCTCACTCCAAATGGAACACAACAGTTATCCATCCTGCCCCCAAATGGATAACTCTAAACATTAATGTGATGCGTGGGGGGGGCTGTGCCCACGCAGTCAGGCCCAAGGCGCATCTTGCTTAGGGAATGAGACACACACGCAAGTTATATGTCCCGCAAAATGGCGGATTCCTTTATTAAGAGGGTGCTTTTATAGGGAGGGTATAGAAGGTTCTGGGACAGGGGTAGGTTCCTGCCAGGGGGCATCGAATCCTGGGGATTTCAGATAAGAGGGTTTGAAGAGATAGGTTAGGAGGACATGTCTATTCATTCAGGGGGAAGGGATAGCCAGGAAAGAAGGGGAGGTGTGGTCTTTGGGGGCCCAGGAGAGGGAAATCCTGCAGAGGTCTGTAAGGCTGGAGCTGGTCTGAGCACTGTAGCTGGCTCTCGGGCAGTTCTGGGCAGCTGTTGTTGCTAGAGCTCTTATCTCTGCAGGCTTCTGGCAGTCCCACCTTCTACATTTCCCCCTTCTCTGTATTTCAGGGCTGTGAAAACTTGGGAAAAACTTTTAGTCATGGATTTCTTAACACAAAAAATTAGACCGGGATCGAAAACAAGGATAGGGAAAGTGATAATTAGAAACAAAATGATTCCTTTAACAACCTTGTTGACCCAATCAGAGAGGGAAGGAAAGCAAAACCAACTAAAGAGACCTGAAAAAACTTTTTGTCTTGGTTTATGGTGATAAACATGGAAGGCAGGTTAGTGGGTCGAGAGAAACTTTTAGTAGGAAGAGGATAAGGTTGGGAGTTATTACAGCATGTGGTGTTGTTAGTATAGAATTGGGGAATAGGTTAGATTTTAAAGTAAGGTTATTAGTAGTGGGTTTAAATCTAAAGCAAGTGGTAGGCACAAATTAGCCTAAAAGATTTAACTCTTGGGGATCTATGTGTAGGGTTCCCTAATGTAGGAGAAGTTGGGAGATAGTGTTTGAAGAAGGAGGGAAACTATCTATAAGGGAAGTGTTCTGGATAAACCTGTTCTAGTCAGGTATATCCCTACGAGACAGCTTTTAAAAAGGTTTTACTCATGCTGTCAAAGAAAATGCACATTGTGTCTGTGTCAGTGGTTTTGGTCAAGGTGGTCCAGATGTTCTTTGCCGGTTGCTGCAGTCAGTTTGGGACTGAGAAGGCTAAGGTAGTTCATGGTGGAACAAAGGAGAGAAGGATCAGGAGGGCTTGGAGTTCTCTAGGAAGGGTTTGATTCTTTTTGGGGGGACCCATCTTGGAATGAATCTCCCCCTGAACTTCCACAGCTTGAGAAATCGCATTTATCCATTGTCTTGGTATTTGCTTGGTGCCTTGAGGTGCTGTGTTTATTTGTATGACAGTACCTGTAGCTTTATTCATTGTGGCAGATGCTGCATGTTTCTCTATAGATGCAGAATTTGGTGCTTGGTTCTCTGAAGGGGTTGTTTTCAAGCTTTCAGTAGATGTAGAAATTGTCTTTTCAGACGCAGCTTGGATTTTGTTATGTATTGTTTCAGTTTGTGTGCTGGAAGCAACTGCAGGTATCTGCGTCTCTGCAGAGGTCTGCTCTCTGGAGGCAGGCTGCTGGAACGGAGCTTGCCGCTGTGTTTGAATTTCTTGGATGCAGCCATGATATTTGGTGTCATGTGATGAAGGGGCGGAGAGAGTTTCCCCTGCGTCTCCTGAGAAGGCTGGAGCTTCTGGGGTTGAGTCATTCGTCCCCCCTAGGAAGGAGGGGTCTGCCGGGATGTTTGAAGGGGGCGTGAATAATTTCTGTGTCTCCGCCCACTGTCCACTCCCCTCCCTTTCGTTGTGTAGTTCAGAAAAGTTTTCGCGCGGTTTTCTTGGTTCTTTTTTCTCTGTTTTGCCATCTTGGATGCCCCGTAGTATCTCCCCACCGTTTCTATGTTTGTTCTCCCCCCACTGTCCGTCCCGTGGTGTCTGCCGAGGTGCCGGCAAGTCTGCGTTGTCGGGAAAGGCTTGTGGGGAGGGGGGGGGTTCGAGTGTTGTGAGCGCTGCGGTATCTAGGAGCGGCGGCAGCGGCGGGCGCGGTCCGGGCTCCGCCGCTTGAGAAGCGGCGGGGCGAGCGCCGCGCGCGGCACCCGCGGGCCGGCGGGGTCCGCCGGCGCTCGGAGCAGTGCGGGGGGGGGCCGCGGGGCAGTGGCGGCGGCTGCGGCGGCGGCGGCACCGCGCGGGGGGATGGGGGCGCTCGGAGTTGCCGTTGGGGGCGGCCGGGCCGGGGCGCGGGTCGGGCGGCGCGGGGTCGGGCTGGCCGCGGGCGCTGCCGGGCCGGGCGGGGGCCGGTTGGGGGGGCTGGGGATGGTCTGATCCCGGCGCAGGTCCCGGCTCTGCGGGGCAGGGGAAGGGGTGGTCGCAGAGCGGCTTCTGCTCTGGCTGCGCTGGCCGGGCGGCGGGGGGAAGGGGAAGCTTTTCTGTCAGCAGCTCTGTTGTCTGTAGCTTGCTAGGGGAGTTGGTATCAGATTTCAAGGCATTCTCGGCTGCTGGGGAAATCAGTGTGGGAGCGTTTTGTGGCTCCGATTTCTCCCGCTGAGTTTTTTTCTGCTTGTTTTTAAATTGCGGGAGGAAAAGTTTGAAACTCCGTTTTGTCTTTTCTGAATTGGAGAGCTTGTTTCCCATAATTCTAAGGGGAGAAGGAAGGGGTTAAAATGCTTCACTCACAGGCACTTCTCGTAGAGACGTTCTCCAGTCGAAATGGTGGCTGGAGCAGGCTGTGCTGCGCGTTGCACCGGCGTGTCCCGCGGCGGGAGGTGGCTGCGGCAGCAGGGTCCCTCCCTTACCGGCAGCTGCTTCGGAGTGCTGTTGGCTGTTCGCCGGAGCCGCAGGGGTTCCTCCTGGGGTGCACGTAGGTTGCTTTACGCAGTTACAGCGGCGAGAAGAGTGTGGACGGAGTCCACGAAAGACGTCTGTGAGTGGGGCCTGTTGGAGATAGATCTGGATTCCGGAATTCCAAATCTATCAGTAGCTCCGCGAAAACAGAGATTGCCCTTAATGTAAGAACGAGTTCTGCTTCAAACGGGGCACCATTTCATGCGTGGGGGGGTTGTGTCCACGCATGTAGGCCCAGGGCGCATCTTGCTTAGGGAATGAGACACACACTCAAGTTATATGTCCCGCAAAATGGCGGATTCCTTTATTAAGAGGGTGCTTTTATAGGGAGGGTATAGAAGGTTCTGGGACAGGGGTAGGTTCCTGCCAGGGGGCATCGAATCCTGGGGGTTTCAGATAAGAGGGTTTGAAGACATAGGTTAGGAGGACATGTCTATTCATTCAGGGGGAAGGGATAACCAGGAAAGAAGGGGAGGTGTGGTCTTTGGGGGCCCAGGAGAGGGAAATCCTGCAGAGGTCTGTAAGGCTGGAGCTGGTCTGAGCCCTTGCCGCTGGCCCCCAGGCAGTTCCGGGCAGCTGTTGTTGCCAGAAGCTCGATTCTCTGCAAGCTTCTGCTGGCCCCACCTCCTACACTGTACTATGCGTAAATATATATATATTTATATAGGTAGTTTGATTTGGGGTTCTTTAATTTTTTTATAGTTTCTTCCTTTGGCCTAAGGGAAGAGGAATTGGGGGAAGGGAATTGCTGCTGTGAGTTCGGGCTTTTGGCAGGGAGCCAGGTCCAAACCATCACACCTTAGTTCCTCAAGGAATAACTCATCAGTGTCCCTGCTGTCCGGGCTGGGAGGTCTATTCCAGACTCCCACGGTGACATCAGCACTGTTTGTTTGCCCCTTGATTCTCACCCAGAGGGTCCCAACTGTGCCAGTGCCAACCGGGAGCTCCAGACATTCCAAGCCCTCCATTCCATGCAGGGCCACCCCTCTGCCTCTTCTTCCCTGCCCATCCCTCCTGCAGGGCCTGGAACTG
>NW_020962640.1:21417-24837 GCF_003031625.1 Empidonax traillii | reverse complement strand
GGAAGGGGCAAGCGGGGAGAGTGAATGTGAATTGCTATTATTAAGAATAATAATAATATTAATGAAAAAGCTTCCAAAGATCAAGGATTTTGAAATTAATTACTCCTGGTTACAATATACAGCATGAAAAGAGGCTGCCTAAACCAAGAATGGAATTCTAGTCCCTTATTAAATTAATTTTGTTTCAGATCTTCAGCTTTTTCCCCATCTGTGCAATTTTTTTATAAATATTTAAAAGAAGAATTAAAAAGGAAAGATTAGGGAGAGTAGAAGCAGCAGTGATCCAACTAAAAAAGTAGTGTGGAAAAAAAGTAACTTAGAAGATACTGAAACATTTTCTACTAAATATTATGACTATTAAAATTATTTTTCAAATACCCTTATGTCCAGACCCTGCATTTCTTGTGCATTTCAGTGTTCCATTAACTTCAGTGGTCCAATATCCAAAGGATACTCCATCTTGCCTCCTGTGCTCCTAGTGGGACTTCGGATTTGCGAATAATGAAAAATTGCACATTTAGTATAATTGAGATATTCTTTTATTCTAAAACTTACAGGAGAGATTGAAGGTAATCAGGTACTTCTGCATGAATTATACTTTCCTAAAATATGATCATTGCCTAGGCTGTGATCTGAACTATAGATGTGAATTTCAGTGCTGTGTGTCTGGATGAGTATTAACAATTGTTCCTCTGTGGTTAGCTGGCTTTCCTCTGAGCACTAAGCCCTGCCTGGAAGGCCAGATGTGATATCCCCTCTCTGTTGAAATCACTGCAGAATTCTTGCTGACTTCAGAAAGTCAGTCCAGATTCCTTAACAGAATCATGCTGGAAAATATTTACCATTATCATTAGACCCTTGGGAATTTTCCCAAAACGCTTTGCTCATACAGCCCCCACTTTTGTTTAGGTAAGACCATTTAGTCTAAGTTTATAATTTGTGAAATGTGTTGAACACCAAAAAAAAGATCAAATAATGGAAGGTCTGCTGCAGTTGCTTGGTATATTTTTCTACAACTCTGCATAATAGCATGATTTACACATGGTTTTCCATTGTTGGTATTTTATTTATTCCACATTTTGAGCTGATAATTTAAAAGCTTACAGTATCTTTTGAAAGTATTACTTAAATAGATCATTTAATTCTTAGTCTCTATTTTTCCCCTCCAAGAAGAATGACATTATAGTTGCAAAGAGTATCGCAATGAAAAGGAATTGTTTTAATCAAAGAGGGAGAGAGAGAAAACAGGTGCTTTACTCTTCTGTGATTCTGTCCCCCCTCCCCTCAGCCCCCATAGTATTTTCCTAGACAGTAGGCACTTGGGGTCTTGCTGACTGTTCATGTCCACGATCAGCTGGTACATACTCAAAATAACAGGAATTTTGCAGACTAGATATGTATATCCCAGCTCAGATTCCTGTTCAGTGCAACCTGAAGCAGCTGGGTGTTTGCAGAGGGAAGATGCCTGGGGTGCTGCAGCAGAAGATGTAGTGAGAGTGGAGTGTGTCCTGTTCTTGCCGAGTGAGTGGTGTTAAAGGGCTGTTATAGTCCAAAGCGTGAGTTGCTGTGGTATGAGTTCACTCTGAAAACGGGGAGCTGCTGTCACCATTCCTTAGCAGCCTCTTGTTGAAAGGTCTTCTGGCACGAGGGAGTTAGAATGGCACACACCCCCTGTGTCCAGGGGTTCCACAGTTCATGATATTATCTATCCAATCCCAGAACTATCCACCCCCTGGATCCTCCCCCAGCACGTCTCTTCAGGGTTTGAGTCAGGGGTCATAAGGCCCTTTTTGGCCTTATCCTTCTCTTCTTCACAGCATGTACTGTCTTCGGAACTTCTCCAGGGTTCCAGGGCTTGAAGGTTGCTTTGACTATTATGGTATCTTGTGGTTCAGGCCTGGGGTGCAAATGTTCTTAAACAGAACAAAGGCCTGAGGGGTGGGGTTCCATGAGTGTTAAACTACTGTTCTAAAGTGTGAGAGATTATACAATTATAATAAAACCTACATTTACTACATAGCTACTTCTAAAATCTACAAAAAGCTAAACATCCTAAAAATTCAAAGGTGTCACAAGTAAAGGAAGCTTGTGTGCATGTCCCAGTTTAAATGAGACAAGAGTCTTTTGCTGAGGATGGGTTAGGAGAAAAGACCCAAACTTCTCTTTCTAAGTAATTATTAATCCAAAATTAAGAGGCTCCGATTGAAGGAAAACAAATTATGGAAAAGGGAAAAATAACAGCTCTTTATTAAAAGGTATGTGTGTATTAACAGGAACACAAAAAAAAACCTCAAGTAAAACAAGCAAGCAATTCTCCTATACCCACCAATAATCCCCTTCAAGAACAAAACCCTTTGGTGCAGTTTCAACCACAGTCAGCAGGGGGCGCTGCCGGGTCACTGGAGATGCAAAACTTGTAATGTCCTGTACTATTCACCAGGTGGCGCTGTTGGATCGCTGGAGGAGCAGAACTTGTAATGTCCAGTGCCCGTCACCAGGCGGCGCTGTGGGATCCCTGGTCACTGCCACAACCAAAAACCAAAAAGAACAGCTCAGTTCCCCTTCCCTTCCCACACTGGGAAAGGAGAGAGGGAATAGGGGGGGAAGGGGGAAGGAAAAAAAAAAAAAAGCAATAAAGCAGAAAGTTCTCCCAATGGAAGAAAACTCACAAACTTCAGCTGGTTAGGATTCGCTGTAAGCAGGGCCTGCAGCCAGAAACAGTTGAGCAGAGAGCAGCAGCAAAACTCCCCTCTGAGAGGAAAGGAAAGAACCAGGCAGCGTCTGCAGCTCGCAGCAGGCTCTGCTCAGGGCAGAGAGCTGAGCTGACATGCAGCCCCACCTCCCAACCTCCCTCCAGTCACACAGTAGCCCCCCCCAACTCCTCCCCCTTCGTTGTCTAGGAGACTAATCTCTCAGCCATTAGTGGACACAGCCGATTCTTTTGTTCACCTAATGGCCCATATCCAGAGCACACACAGAGCAGGGGGAAGGGAAAGAAAAATTCCTTGCTAAAATCAGAACTATGACAGTGCACCGGAGGTGTGATGAGCCCTGCTGCTGTTAGACTGGACTATATGTTGTCCTCTTCCTCCTTAAATTTGAGTATCAAGTACAAACCTTGTATTTCTTGGCATTCTGTGAAACTCATTGACAAACCATTCCAGGTCTTGTGATTGTCATCGACCTGCACAGGAACAGTCTGGATTTGGAGAAGATCCCCCTGGCAAGAGCTGTCAGGTGCTGTCAAACAGTATTGAATAGGGTGTTTCAAAATGACTTTTTGATTACATCAAGATTTTGGAATGCCCTGCTTTTTAAAAAGAACCCGACTACAAAGAAATTAGTGATGGGTAAATAGAACTCTAATTCTGGCAGATTTCAGTCCTGTTTACATCTTAAGTATAAGGAACTTGATTGCGA
>NW_020962640.1:16128-17771 GCF_003031625.1 Empidonax traillii | reverse complement strand
AAAGCAGAGCAGAGCTGAGCATGGGAGGGACAAGGGAACAGTTATGCAAATTGAGAGACCTTAAAAGAACTGCCCCCCCCCATCTCGGTGTGTTCTCAGGCCCTGGCACGAGGCAAACCTGACCGCACCCAGCGCGCGCTGAAAATAAAAGTTCTTTGTTTCACTTTATTTGGCCGTCTACGAAATTTTTATTTGAGATATTTCTCACAGTCTTTTTGAAGCACTTAGGAGTACATGTTCATTCCAAGCACATACTTGGCTCAGCAGGTGGTATTATTTACTGACCAAAGAACATCAGTCAGCATAGCAAGTGCTGGGCATTTCAAATCAGAAAAAAAAAAAAAAAAAAAAACAACTAATAATAAAGTTTTGCCCTGATTATATAGCTCCTCTTTTTAATTTATTGTCCACAGTAGGTGGAGAAGATTGAAATCATAGTGGTGATTAAAAATGAGCAGGCAGAAAGTTAGCAAAGTAATGTGACAGTTTTGACAAATATCCAGGTTTAACTGGAAGAAAGAACTTTACAATCACCTGCAGTGCCTCATTGTGCACCCAAAGCACAGCTGCCAGTGTCTGCTCTCCTGCAGACACCTCCTTGCACTCAGGCTGGTGGCTGGGTGGGGGGGAAGGCAAGGGAGCAAACCAGTGGAACATAATCAGAGATTAATGATCTATTCTCTGCTTGTCTACAAATGGCTTATGAATGAGCACACTTGGAAGAAAAAAAAGCTTGTTTTTTTGAGATGTGCACTAAAGTTTCAGACTTCTTAAGTCTGTTATTCAGTGGATACAAAAGATCATTCCCTTTGGGTAGTTATAGCAAACAATTCTTCTAGTGATATATTGTGTATTGAAAGATTAATGCAGTTCTGCCATAAAATCTCAAAAACTAAAAAGAATGGGATACTTTAATTGTTCCAGGATGGGGAGGGGGGTTGAAGAAATTATGAGATTGACTGTTTAGAACAAAATGTTGATATGAAAGAATTATGTAGCATATATAAAAGCCAAATACATGTCTACTGCCAGCCCTTCCTACGATTACAGGATTTGAAGCAGAAGAGGCTGTCAGTGTTCCATAGCCTATGAAATGTTTTGCATTAGTCAAAACTAACACATTACACGTCCTGCATGGCCCATCAGGAGAGATCTCTAGCAAAACTCAGCTTACTAAGTCACCTCTTCAGGAGGTCACCTGTGCAGGTATTTAAAAGCCTCTGACATCAGTGTTACCCATTAAGTGCTTCAAGGTGTGTGCCCACATGTGCTCAATAGGGACAAGCTGAAAGCAAGTGCTTGCCTTGCTGAACTGCAGCAAAAGTGCCTCGAGCTCTTTGTAAAAGCAGGCCCTCAGTTTGTCTCTGCGGGAACAGTGGGTGGCCTGGCACAGGTTCTCGGTGACTCCCACTCAATATGCACGTACAGAGCCTTTGTCAAGTGCAGAATATTACCCTGCAATTAAAGTGAAGTTCTTTCATTAATCTAAGGTTCAGAATTCATGATGACAAATCTTGTTTAAAGGCCTATGTAAATGTGGACAGTAATAATTCTCTAGCACTTTGGCTTAAATCTGGGAGCTCCCTGCAATGCCTGAACTCAGAGTCACACTACTGTATTCAGAGCATTATCTCTGAATCCAC
>NW_020962640.1:5744-10048 GCF_003031625.1 Empidonax traillii | reverse complement strand
CAAACGTAACAGGGAAGGAAGGGGTTTAAAACTATCGGGTTCCTACAACTGGGCAGGAAGAAAAAGGCCTCCTGCTAATTCACTGACACAGAAAAGTGGACCTTACCCCATAGGAAACCCTGCTTTTCCACCAGGCTGCTCATCAACTACTTGTTTTTTCTGTGGTACCATTGAAATGTTGCTGTTGCCATGGGTTTGGAGAGTGTGTGTTTAAAAAAAACCAACTCTTATTGTTTAAATGCTGCTCCTCTTTCATAGTTTCCATCTTCTCTCCATTTCATTTATGTGTGTACTTCTAGGAAAAAAAAAGAAAAAAAAAGACAATATTTAGTGAAGAGCAATAGAAACATTGCAATGCTACTATAGGTGCTAGACATGATTTATTATATCAAAAGTCACTGAGGGAAAGAGAGATGCTGGTGCCTTGTTGGCATTATCTCAGAATATCTCTTATTAATAAAGATTTATGAGAAGATGAGCTTGAGAGAAGGATTTATTTTTTTCATCTCTTTTTTAAATTCAGGACTTAAACCAGAACTGATGTACATCTAGATTCCTTTCATATCAGGACCACCAGAGCTCCAGATAAAAAGCTAATTGTATCAAAAAACCATACTTAATTTGACTAAGAGCAATTATTTTTGAAACATGTATAGAAGAATTAAGCAGTATACTTAGGAGTGTTCTTATTGCTGTTGCAATCTGTCCTTTTATTGCTGATCAACACTGACACAGGGTGTTAACATAAGTTCCTTTAGATACACTACTAGTTACAAATAAATGTTAGGATGTGATGAAGAAGTTTGAGGAGAAAATCCCACCTTTTGTCTCTCTTTCATTGCTGTTCCACTTGTATTAGCTCCAGCCCAAACTTTCCATTCTTGGCTGCTCTGCTAAAATGTAAGTGGCCATCCCATTAGACAGCTACACCTTGCGATGGAGCAGCCCCCTCATTACCTGACATCAGCTGATGTTGTATTGCCCTGAAAGAAGCTTTTAAATCCTGGTGGTCAACACTGCAGTTCCTTCTGCTGTGAATGTATTTTCTTCCTATTACAGGCACTTCCACGCAGGACAAGGTCCTAGAAATGTTTATATTTTATACTGTATCATTACTTAATTACTTTGCTTGGTGTTGCAGTTTGGGTAGTGATAAACTGTAAATACTCTTGT
Organism: Empidonax traillii; assembly: GCF_003031625.1. Taxonomy (NCBI): domain Eukaryota; kingdom Metazoa; phylum Chordata; class Aves; order Passeriformes; family Tyrannidae; genus Empidonax; species Empidonax traillii. The sequence continues at coordinate 8,875 of NW_020962640.1, read as the reverse complement.
AATCTCTTAAGCTTCTTGAGTCATGGAATGACGAGTGTGCTGTGATTCCTGCCTCCTCCAGGATGGCTCGTGCAGGCTTTGGGAAGCACTGCTTTGCTGCTGGGACTGGTGGTGCAGTGTAGAAGGGGTATCCTGTACTGTGGATTCTGGCTGACTGTGGGAAAGTAGCCCCTCTGGATGTGACCTGAGACTTCCACTGTACTAGGTGCTGTCTGAATTTAGATCAAAAAGATGGTCTGAATTCCAATTAAAATTGAAAGCAAAAGATAACTAGTCGGCATACTGAGGAGTCACAAGTGAGGTGTTTTTTCCCTTTTCTCCCTTGCTGGTGCTGCAGAAGCATAGCTCCACCTGCACAGTTCTTCTGCAGTGCTCTCACTTAATTCCTTTCTTCAAAACCTTGTTGTTGTATGTGACCAGGCCATCATGGCTGATGCCAGGAGTAGAAATAAGCCTTAGGCGTTAATAATCCGGAATAGAATCAGATTGTGTTGCTTGTGTAAAGCCTGCAGTGCGTTGTCTGTGTCTGCTCCCCAGATGAGCAGGGAGAGATTGTTGGGGGAAAATGAGCTTCCTTCAGGCAAGCTCAGGTGGCTTTGTTTGTGATCCAAGAGGCAGTAAGCAGGAAAGTCATGCATAAAGACTCCTGCCACTGGAGGAGCATTGCTCAGTGTGTGTCCAAACCAGGCTCAGTTTCTTGTTGGCCTAAATGCCACCTACACCTTTTGTGACATGTCAGTAGCTGGAGCAAAGCATGCCTTTGGTGAAAGCTGGGAACTTAGTTCATGCAACCATGGTGTGTGTTGGTGAGCTCTGCTGTCACTGCTGTTCTCTAGTTTGAGATTCCTTTGCCTCGGCCACCCCTCTTACCCCCTGTTCAGTCCCACAGGGGACCTGTCAAGGGAGGCAAGACACAAGGGGGCTGGCTGGTTTTCAGCCTCATTTTCTAATTGGAACATACAGTTTTACATTTCTAAATATAGAACAAAGTTGGAACTTGGTTGGAAGAGTGGTGTCAAAGACAAAAATGACAATGTCATTGCAAAGTCTATCCAGGTGTTTGTTTGCATTAACTTTTCAATGTGGATAGCTCCAACTGTGTTGTTTGCAATTACTTATTTACTTTTTAGTCTTTTTGTACACATGCAACTACCTGTATCTGGGTGTAAGGCTTTTCTTATATTTATTTCCACTGCTATGCCTCCAGTTCTTACTTCCTTCTGCTACTGCAGTGTTTTTCTTGACTGTGGTTCCATAGAGCTTGGCATCAAGAGGGAGCACACACTAAACTGAAACAAGGATATTCTCATATCTGCATTTGTCATGCTGATTTGCCACTGCTTCCCTCTTGTACCGTGAAACTGGTTGTGAAGTGATAAATAACCAAACCTTGTTATGTGTTGTAAATAGTCTAATCCCATTGTCATGTCAGATCCTCTAATCTTGATCCAAATTTTGTCTGTTAATCTAATTAGGGTTTCCATTTGTTCCTCAGAAATTTCTCACTCTTTGAGTTGCTGGGATGGCTTTTGAGATTGCTCAGGTGGAATGATCCATGCAGTTCCTCGTGGCTTTAAATAGAAACATCTGTCAGACATGAGCAATTTGTTGGCACAGTTTAGCAGTGAGTGAACTTGTGTGTCACAGCACTGCTCCTGCTCTGTGAGGCTGAGGTCGGTGAGAGACTTCTTGGGGACTGCAGAGCCTGTAGAGATCAGTTCTCTGTTCCAGATCTGCAGGAAGCATTGTGCTCTCTGGTGACCTTCCCAGGAAAATGGAAACTCCAGACGGATGATGCTGACTCATTTTCATTCTTCGTTCATGTTTCCTTTCTTTTTTTGGAGAGGAGGCCTCAGCATTTTATTCTTGCTGGCTAAAGATGAACTTTTAATTTGATTTTATTTTTTTGTTTTCAAAGTCATCAGGGACTTTTGCTGAAGTGTAAAGCTATGAGTTCAAGTAGTGTCCTGAACAGAGAGGATCTCTGTCAATTAGAATCTAACTTCAACTTATCTGAAAGATGAGTACTCGTCTTTAGCATCTATGTGAGAACTATATATATATACACACACACACATACATAAATTAAACAAAATGTCTGTTTCTTTTTGTCAGCATCATGCCTTAAACAGTATGGTTTCAAGAGAAGTTACTTCCTTGGCACTGAGTCTGCCCCCATTTAAGCCAGAGGCAGTTCTTCACTGATTTGAGAGAGCGGCACTTGGGCACTGAGGAGAGGGAGTTTGTCATTGCATTTGTTTCCTTAGGCCACAGCTCCCAAGGGAACAGCAAGGGGCTTTAGTTTGTGGATGTTTTAAATTACCTTGTGGTCACAGGCCTGTTCATAAATCTGCAAGGAAAAGCAAAAGCAATTTCATTGTAATCCTGTTTGTTGCAGACACACTCCAGAACGCTACACTCAGCTGGGCCAGCAGCTTTCCTGGCCTTGAGATGGCTCCTGTGGGGATGTGAAAGCACCTGCTGTGTGCCCACAGTGCAAGGGCTGTAGAAGAAACAAAATGCTGCTCTGCTGGGGCTGAGACATGAGCCGATACAAACCCCGCTGAGAGCAGAGCCAGGAGCAGCCCAGACACGTGTGGCCCATGGCAGCACCATGGGAGGCACTTGCAGGAGGCTGTTTGGCAGAGCAGTGACAGGAGATTGATAAGATTGCTGCCAGAACTTGTTATTAGTATTTAAGTATCCCAGTAGTCTGCTACGTGCAGGAGTAGTTGTACTGCATCTCCTACTAAATGCAGGCAGTGTAAATTGAAGCTGGATGGTATGTGAAGTGTAGTCTCCCCATGAATTGGCAGCAATGTTTTCATCCTGTTTGGGTGGGTCTGCCTGCCCTCCTGCACAAACTCATCACAGAGTCACAGAATGTGCTGAATTGGGAGGGTCCCACATCGGGTCCAACTCTCAGCCCTGCACAGCCCCAGCCCCAAGAGTCCCCCCCTGTGCCCCAGAGGATCATCCAAACCCTCCTGCAGCTCTGGCAGCCTTGGGGCTGTGCCCACTGCCCTGGGGAGCCTGTTCAGTGCCAACCACCCTCTGGGGGAAGAACCTTTTGCTGAGATCCACCCTGAGCCTGCCCTGACACAGCTCCAGCCATTCCCTGGGGGCTGTCC
>NW_020962640.1:0-1802 GCF_003031625.1 Empidonax traillii | reverse complement strand
CTGCAACTGGTGTTATAGTGTATATTATTTTTTTTTTTGAAGGGCACAAAAGCCAAACCCAAAAATCTCACAGACCTAGGACTGTGTTCAAATATGGTGGCTGATAAAATAAAACACTTGATGTTGCACAGTTCCACCTTGCACAGCATTTTTGAATGAAATTATACAGTGACACTCCCTGAGGTATTCGGCTCTGTGCTGGCATGTTCCACAGCTGAGGATCGTGGTGTACAGCAGCTACACCCTGACTGGCCTCCCAAGAACTGAAATTGCTGCTCAGAGCCAAACTTCCATGAGACTCCAGAACCTAGAAGTCCCTGCAGAGTCTGAAGGCAGAGGTGGGTGTCATGAGTGCAAGTGTGCCCAGCTTGATGGACTCCTCAAGCAAGTAGCTGTGTTGTAAGAGGGATGTGACAGGCAGCACAGTGTCTGGGCATCTGCACGAGCAGTGGACGTGTGGTGTTGTGCGCTGTTAAAAGCTGAGCAAGAGGTCTTGCCTTAAGTCTTGGCAAGGGGAAGTAAGTTTGCTTCCAGCCCTGAACTGACTGACTTTAACTCAGAAGACAAAGAAGACTGGATGCTCACCTGTGCTTGGGGCAGGAGGAGGAACCTTCCTGTCCCCCCCTGCAGTGCCCTTAGGAAAGAGATGCAATGACCTGGGACTGGAGGATGAGGAGCAAGTGAGCAACAGGGAAGTCCCAGGAAAGGCCAACCATGCAAAGTGGATCCAACCATCTACCCCTATTGGAACTGGTGCTTTAGGGGCTTAGTGATTGGAGACTTCCTGCTGAGAGGCCCCGTTTGTCTCTGGAGTAGTCTACCTTCTGGGAGCTTGTATCCATGATGCCACTGAGAGGCTGCTGAGGCTGGTTAAGCCTGAAGACTGTCACCTGTTCCTGCTATTCCAGGTAGGGTTGAATGACACCGCAAAGAGATGACTCAGAAATATCAAGGGAGACCTTCCTTGGAACAATGTTCAAGGAGTCTGGAGATGAGGTTCTACTCCATCTTCCTAGTTAGGGAAAAGGATTTGAGAAAAAGGAGGTGAACTGAGCAGGTGAAAGACTGTTTGCATAGCTGGTGCCATGCTCAAGGTCTTGGATTTTATGGTTTTGGGTTTACCTTCAAGAAACTGGGCCTGTTAACAATCTATGGTCTCAGCTGGCCAAGTGGGGCATAAGTGTCCTGGGCAGCAAGCTGGCTGGACTTGTCAACAGAGCCTTAAACTACATCTAGAAAAGATTCGATCTTTTAATTATTTTCCTATTTATAATATCTTCTGTAACTTCCTTTCTATTCTGGCTTAAACATACTTTAAATTTTGAAATCATTATATTGCCTCAGTTATTGCAGCAAACAGATGCTGCACAGCTCACATCCTGATTGTGGGAGCAGGCTGAGAAAAACAGCAAAGAGCTGCTACTGTGCTCATTGTGTCAGAGGCTGTCTCAGTTTAATGAGACTGAAGGGTTTTGCTAAGGAGAATGAATTATGAGGAAGACCAAGCTCCTCCCTCCAAGCAATTGTAAATCCAAAATTAGGAGATTCTAATTGAGGAAGTGAGGAGAAAGGAGAAATAACAGACCTTTATTAAAGAATATATGTGCATTGGCAGAAAAATGAAAGAACACAAAAACAACTGAACAATAATCGTGTACCCAAAAATCCCCTTCAAAAAGGAAACAGTTCAGCACTTTCTGCCCTTCAGTGCAACTCCAGCCACGACCGGCAGGGGGCGCTGTTGGGCAGGGCCCGCAGGGTGTGGGTGTGGCCGGCAGGGGGCGCTGTTGGGCGGGGCCCGC
>NW_020962639.1:7483-9836 GCF_003031625.1 Empidonax traillii | reverse complement strand
GCAGCAGAGCTTGGGCTTTGCAGAGCTGCTCTTTCCACTTCCACACTGTCCTTGTGAGCCCCTTTCTGGCTGCAAGGCCTGAGTGCTCTCTGAGCACAGTCCTGGGGGTGGGAGCCCTTTGAGCACAGGCAGGGACAGGCACTGGGAACTTGTGAAGCAGAGCTGGGCTCCCTGACAGCATCTCCAGGATGCTGTGGGAACTTCTGAGGGCACTGCGTGTCCTACGTCACTTCCTTGCTGCAGGGCTGGAACGCTCCTGCAGTGACACCAGGACACTCCTGCTCTTTGCATTCCCAGCCTGATTTTTAGATCCACTCTTCCCCTCCTGTTCCCAGGGACATCCTGGGAGTCCTTCAGAGTTGCCATCCCAGGCCAGCTCCTGCCCAGCGTGGGCAGACACAAGGTCTCTCCCCCTGCTCCTCTCACCTCACCAGTGCCACTGTTTGCTGCAGCCTCCTCCTCCTGGCCCAGCACGGCCCAACACAGGGAGAGTTGGACACAGCCCTTGTTCTACCCCCTCCTCATGGCCCTGCCCAAGCCCCTCAGCTACAGCCTGATGGCCAGAAACCTTCAGGGCAGGGAGGCACCAGGGAAAATGCTCAGCACTGGCATGGACTGCTGGGAGAGACCACTGGAGGGGTGGGTCTGTAGGGAGAAATCACTGCTGCCCCCCTTCTGAATCCCCCTCAGCACCTGGACAAGCCTGTAATTTGTTTGGTTTCCATGAGGCCCTGCAGTGCCACAATGGCCCCTTGATTCCAGGAGGCTGCACAGTGTCATCACAAAGCTGAGCCCACCCAAATGAAACTTTGGGGGAGATTAGGAGGAACTGGGACAAAAAGGATTGGATATCTGGGGAAGGAAAGAGGGGCTTGGCCAACAGCAAGGAAAGATTGTGAAGAGGCAAAACCAGGTTCAGGGGATGCTGAGGGTGCTGAAACACCAACTGTGCGAATATTCCTGATGGAGCTTTACCATCTTTGTAACCTCAAGCCCCAACCTAAAAGTGCTGCCCCTCCCACTGAAAGGAATCCACTGCTCTAATCCCAACCTCAGCCTGACCCTAAAGGCACAGCCCAAATCCAGAACTCCAGACTCGTATTTGTCCTCTAATGCCCACCCCAATCCCAAACCTGCATTGTTTGTGTGAAAAGCCAAGCCTTATTCCTAATCCAGCCCCAAACCCTAATCACGAACCAGACACTGCCAGCAGAACAACAAACCTCCCCCAGTTCTGCCTAATCCTGACCCTGAGCTCTAAATCCAAAGCCCTGGCCATGAAGCATCCCCAGAGCCCTTGGGAGCAGGGCAAGGACCTGCAGGGCCCAGAGAAAATAAGGGAGCTTGGGTAAAGCTGACAGGGCAACATTCCACCAGAACAGAGCATTCCCCACAGCACTGACTGAGCACAAGCCAACCCATGTGGGAAACCAGGCCCTCAGCGTCCCCGACAGCTCGATAGGAAAGAGGGTTCAGACACTTCCAAGTTGGCTGCAAAATGGAACACTTTATTAACAGGGCTCCTGCCTTTTATAGGGCAGGAGCAGAACTTGCTGGAACAAGGGGACTAACTGGGGAGGAGCAAGGGCAGAGTATGTAAACTAGAACCATATAGGTAGAACAAGGGGAGAAAGAGATTGATATGAGGGAAAAATGGCCATATAAGGGTGGTACTGCAATGCAGCACCAACTGGCCAAGAGAAACACAGGGTTCGAGGGCATGGGGAAAAGAGGGGTACAAGGAAGGGGAACAGTACAATAACATAATACAGGAACTTAACATAAAACATAAAACACATCATTGTCTCCAAAGCCTACTCCCTACATCTCCCCCTTCATTTTATAAGAAAGCAAGTTGAAAGGAAACTTTTTTAATATGAAATAAGAACTGATTTTTAAGATATACAAAAGTATATAAAATATATGTAAATAAATGTGAGAGGTTTTTTTCTACATACACTCTAAAGAAAATTATACATTAAATTATAAGCAAAACACTTCAAAACTAGCTTTGAGGTAGAATTGGTTAAGGAGATGCCTTAACCCATGGTAAGTTTGAGCTATGCTCATATTTATTTTTTCAATCATAGTTTTCACATTTATACTTGAGTAAAATAAATTTAAAAATGTATAAACAAGTTATAACATAATATCTTTTAAGAACATACACTTTTTTATGTCACTCTTACTTCAAGCTTTGCCAGTGTGTGGCAATATCAAAGTGGAATTCTTCCAGATACAAAACAAGATTTTGAAAAAGGATAAAATGTATTATACTGATTTAACTTACTTAACTTAAAATTCAAAACTTAAAATCAACCTAAAAGTATTAGAGAAACTTAAAGATACAACA
>NW_020962639.1:0-4318 GCF_003031625.1 Empidonax traillii | reverse complement strand
GTCTCTGCTGGCCTGTTGCCTTGAGATCATTACCTTTACATATAACCCACCTGGAAACTTCCCGTTCATCACCAAAATATTTGACATTCCAGTTTATCATTTTTATAAGGTAATTGAGGTTTTCATTAGAGCAGAAGATGGCCTTTGTCGGGAAGTAGTAAAACACCTGAATCATACTGAAGAACAGATCCTTGAGAGCATGGCATGGAAATAGGAATCCATATTGTGGGACAGCATCAGAGACCATGAAAACAAGGTTCCTAGTTGTGAAGAGGTAATGCCACCTCAGCACTTTGAGAGATCTGCTGGGAACACTGTTGTGGGTTCCCCATTGACACCAAGACGAATAAATGAGATTCGTGCTGAAAGTGGAGGACTAGGAAAAGGCCTCTCCTCACCTCCAGCCACCCTGTATGACAGATACAGTTCTCCCACAGCCAATCCTACAAGACGCCGCCTGTTTGCCGATAACGAGAACCCCTCTGACAGTGGGACCCCCGTGAGAGTTCCCCAACAGCCCGTGGTAAACACGGTGCCAGTGCAGAACATGAATCCCGAAGCCATGTCAGTGACTCCGGTGCCTAGCCAGACCCTGGTCACCGTGGTAACTGCCACCGTGACAGCCAACAACGAGCAGACAGTGACAATCCCAGTACAAAGTATTGCCAATGAAAATGGAGGAATAACTTTCTTCCCAGTCCAAGTAAATGTAGGTGCCCAGCCCCAAGCTGTCTCTGGCCCCATTCAGCCTCTGAATACCCAGGCTCTCGCGGGTACCCTGAACACCCAAATGCCCGGGGCAGCACTGCAGTTGCCAGGCCAGTTGACTGTTCAGCAGATCTCCCCTGGAGAGCAGAAACAGGCCCAGCAGTTCACTGCCACGTCCGTCAGGCCTCGGAAGACGGACTCACTGTCACTCTTCTTCAGAAAGGTGTATCATTTAGCCAGTGTTCCTCTGAGGAATCTCTGTGTCAAACTCGATGTGTCTAATGAGCTGCGGAAAAAGATCTGGAAATGCTTTGAGTATTCCTTGGTGCACTGCCCTGAAATCATGATGGACAGACGCTTGGATCAGCTGCTGATGTGTGCCATCTATGTCACGACTAAGGTCACTAACGAAGACAGATCATTTCAAAACATCATGCGCTGCTATCGGACACAGCCACAAGCCCAGAGCCATGTCTATCGCAGTGTCCTGATCAAAGGCAGGCGCCGCTGCCGCTCCGGCAGCAGCGACAGCAGCAGCCAGCAGAACTCACCCACAGGCAGGAGCAAGGAGAAGAACAAGGAAAGAAGCAGCCAGGACTCCAGCCCGGTGATGCGCTCCAGCATCACCCTGCCCGTGCCGCACCCCCGGCAGCGCCCCCCCCACGCCCACCCGCCTCACCTGTGCCAACAGCGACACCGAGGAGGAGGAGCGGAGGGACCTCATCCAGTTCTACAACAATGTCTACAAAGACTTTGCCCTCAAGTACACTTCAAATGCAACAAACTCCCCTTCGCTCTTGCTGTACCCGTTCGTGCAGCTCAACTCCCCTCGCCGGGTGCGACTCTCCCAGAACGTGTGTGGGGTATATGAGGAAATGGCCTTTATGATGAGAGCCCCATTATGAAGTGTATGGGCTTTAGGAGTCCCGTGCCCTCATGAGGGCTGAAGCATTATGAGGTGTGTGGGGTGTATGAGGACAGTGTTTTTATGACATTTATGGTGTTTATGAGGACAGAGCCTTTATGAGGTTTATGGCATTTATGAGGACATCTCCTTTACGATGACATCCCCATGATCAGGTTTATGGGTCTTATGAGGACAGGGGATTTATGAAACCTGCACCACTGTGAGGTGTGTGAGGTTTCTGAGGACAGTTCCCTTATGAGGCCTGCCCCATTATGAGGTGGATGGGGTTTTGATGACATGGTCTTTATGAAGAGAGCCTCTTGTGAGGTTTATGGGCTTTATGAGGGGAGCACCAGTATGACATGTAAGGGTGTTATGAAAACAGAGCTTTTATGATGACAGCTCTTTTATGAGGTGTATGGGCTATATGAGGCCTGCACCGTTATGAGGTGGATGGGGTGAATCTGAAAAATCTGGTAAAAGAACTGCCCAGAAACTTTGAGTCTTTTGAGCAGCAAAGGTTTTTATTCGTCGACGTTGGGAGCAAGCGTGGTTCGCACCACAAAGAACTTGCTCACGGTAGCACACAAAAATCAGAGGTTTATACAATTTTCCTACATGATTCTTTACATATGCATATGATTATATCATCTATCTGTACATATTAATACTAGGTGGAATACAGGTGGAGCTCAGGCGGAGCTTAGGCCGGTGCTTTTCTTGATCCTCAATTTTAGGGGTAGTTCCATCCTTCGGCCTCGCGGGTCTGGAGGTGCCAGTAGTCTTCCTCAGTTTGACCTCTTTACCTTTGCTTTGTTCTTGACCCAATCACTGAAGCTTGGAGAAAGCCTTGGCTTTAGGCCTACTTCTCTAATTCAAATGTCTACCTTGGCTTACTTTGGCCTTGATTTATCACCCCTAAGCCTATTGAATAATCTTTCTAGCAATCTACTAAGTTTCAGGTCCAGCGATCAGAACAGAACAGATTTTTGTTTAGCAACATAAGCAGAGCAGGTCTGGGGGGGCTTCGCTTAGCAGAGCAGGATATTTGGTTAACTCCTTTCAGGCCTTGCTCTCGTTTCAGTCCCCCCTTTTCTTAGACTTACGAATTCTTTCATCAAGTTCCAAAGGAAACTAATAGGTATGCATCATTGCCCATATTATCTGTATTTTCTTGACTAGGGTACTTACTTTGTACCACAGCCAAATATTCAAGAGGGATAGCAGGACTAAAACTGCTACCATGATCAATATTGGATGTATTAAGAAGTAATTACCACTTGTGCTGCTGTGGGGGGATATCCTGTAAAGACGTCCCACCAACGATGTTCTCCCACTTGTTCTACTTTAGTTAGGATAGTGTTCCGCTTGCCAAAGTATACGTTGGGTTGTTCTGTTCACCTCTTGGACCAGTTTTTCTGTATTGGGGGGTCTAAGCATTGTTTTGAAAAGACCAGCATCCATGCCTATCTGCAATTTGGATACATCATGATACAAGGTGTAATCAGCCTCAATCAGTTGCCTAGTGGTTACAGGAACAGTGTAATCAAAATCACAACCTAGGATTCCAGTAAAATTGCACACACAAAAATGAGTACCATTAGCTGCTTGGTGACAATAATCAATGGTGAGGTTAGCACAGAGGGTCTAACACATGCACATCCATCTCCTACATAATAGTCTTGGGACTGGGTCTTGGCAGGGGGAAGCATCTCAAAAGTACATACACAATCTTCAGTATCTAAGCACAGATCTTCATCTTCTACAGCTGCATTCTCACAAATATATGCCAACTGTCCTTTGGGAATACATGCCTCTGTTCTGACTGACTGCCATTTGCCTTTGGTGCCATCATAACTTGCCCAAACATCACGGCCTATGGGCCTAACGATGACATTCTGGTGTTTGGCTCCCGGTGTCAAGACAGGAAAGATCATTTTCTCTTTGGTTGTGCTGATAGTGACAACATAAGCTTTAATTTATTCCCGTTATGAATTGTAAGTGAAGTCCAAACCCCAGTGAGTTTTATCATGTTCCGCTTTTACAAGTTGCCACACTAATTTCTCTGGTAGTATCAACTGACCTGTTTTTAGTTGGCCCTACCCATTGTCTAGCAGCTTACCTCTGTTTTTATGTATCCACTTACAAACTGTTTCTTGATGCTCTACCTGTGGATCTGTGTCTAATCCTTCTGGCACTAGAGCTGCTACTGGTAATTCTTTACCTCTATTTCTGGGACAGTGTTACCTTTCAGGTGTCCCCTACAGTGCACAATAGCCACCCATGCTGGGAGCTTGACAGCTTCTAACACTTGTAGGATCTCCTCTGCGTGTTTTACAGCTTTCCCTTGGGCAGTCAACAGCCCTCGTTCTTTCCAGAATGCTCCGTGGGCGTGTACAATGGCACAGGCACATTTAGAATCATATGTTTATCTGCTTTCCCTTTGCCAGCTCAAGAGCTCGGGTGAGAGCTATCAGTTCTGCTCTCTGGGCTGAAGTCCCTGCAGGCAAAGGGTTCGATTCCATTACCTGTTCTGTGCTGGTTACTGCACAGCCAACCATCCTTACACCCTGCTTTACAAAGCTGCTGCCGTCCAAACACCAATCATCTGCGTCCTGGAACGGTTCTTCTTTGAGGTCTGGGCAGCTGGAGTGCACTGCCTCCATGGTCTCCAGGCAGTCACGCTCGACAGGTTCAGCTGAG
>NW_020962638.1:14295-18668 GCF_003031625.1 Empidonax traillii | reverse complement strand
AGAGACGCAAAGAGAACGAGGAAAAAATAAGAAAAGGTTGGAAAGTGCTAAGATTATTTCTAGAAGCAGAGAAAAGATTCTACCAAAAACTTCCTTTTTCCACTGCACTGGTCTCTTTGTGTGGGGGAAGAGAAGCAGTTTCTGCCTTTTTTTTTTCTGTCCCTGCAGCTTTTGGATGTTGTCTCTGTAGCTGCAGGGGGTCTGACAGCTTTAGTTCTCTGCAATGCACCAGGTGTGGTTTCACCGCTCACGCCCCTGTCCCAGGCCCTGCAGGGTCTCAGCTCAGCCAGAGCTTTGAGCCCTCAGAAATATGGTCAGGGTAGAAGGATAAGGTAGAACTGCCACATGTGGCACGGTGGTCTCCTCTCTCTCCAGGCCGGCACAGTTCCAGTCTCCGGTGGCAGGCAGGCAGCATGCGGTGGCGGAGAAAAGGGGAGGGGAGGTGGGCAGAGATTCTCGGCTACAGTCACCAGTTCTTCTCCCTTTCCTCTCCCTGATTTTCCAAAATTTGTCCTCAAAGTTTATAGTGATCAAAAAAGGTTGTACGTGGTTTCTTGGCACATAACCAGTTCAGATGTTGGAGGAGATATGATAACCATAAACAATGGCAGGATCTTTTGGCAGGAAAAGTGCTGTAGGAAGTGCTGTGAACCTGTGGCAGAGAGCTGACAGAGAATGTTTGATATGAAGTTTTTGACAGGCAGAAATAATGGAGTAACAATTTTTGGCATTTCTGTATTATCTGTGTGTTACAGATGGTTGCCATGGTAACCAACATAATGATGGGAATGCATAATGGTTGCCATGGTAACCGACTTCACAATCGGAATGCATAATGGTTGTTGTATTAAACGACCCTAGCAATGTAAATGCTCAATGGTTGCCATGGTAACCTACATAACTATTAATGCTCAATGGTTGCCATGGTAACCTAGGTAACATTGGGAATGCATAAAGGTTGCCATGGTAACCGCTTGTATCAATGAGAATGCTTAATGGTTGCCATGAAAACTGATGTCACAGTGGGAATAGATAATGGTTGCCGTGATAATGGACGTAACGATGAGAATGCATAATGATTGTGACGGTAACCAGTGTCCCAATAAGAATGCATAATGGTTGCCATGGTAACCTGCGTCACAATGAGAATGCATAATGGTTACCACGATAACCGCTTGTAACAATGAGAATGCACAATGGTTGCCATGGTAACCACTTTTAAGAATGAGAATGCATAGTGGTTAGCATGGTAACTGGGATAACAATGAGAATTCATAATGGTAGCCATGGTAACCTAGGTAACAATGGGAATGCACAATGGCTGCCATGGTAACCAACATAGTGATTCACATGCATAATGGTTGCCATGGTAACAGTGTATCAATGGGAAATCATAATGGTTGCCATGGTAACCGAGGTCACAATGAAAATGCACGTTTGCCATGGTAACCGAGTTCACAATGAGAATGCATAATGGTTTCCATGGTAATTGATGTCACAGTGAGAATGCCTAATAGTTGCCATGGTAACCGATGTAACAATGAAAATGCATAATGGTTGCCATGGTAACCGATGTCAGCCTTGGTGCTGTGCCCACTGCCCTGGGGAGCCTGTTCAGTGCCCAACCACCCTCTGGGGGAAGAACCTTTTTCCAAGATCCAGCCTAACCCTGCCCTGACACAACTCCAGGCCATTCCCTCAGTCCTGTCCCTGGTCCCCCCAGAGCAGAGCTCAGGGCCTGCCCCTCCTCTGCCCCTGCCCAGGAATTTGTGACTGCAGTGAGGTCTCCCCTCAGTCTCCTCTTCTCCAGCTGAACACACCAAGTGCCCTCAGTGTCCTCACACGCCTTCAAATCCAGGCCCTTCCCCATCTTTGCTGCCTCCTTTGGACACTCTCCAATGGCTCAATCTCTCCCTTCCATTGTGTCCCCCAAACTGCCCCAATGCTGAGGTGAGGCCACCCCAGGGCAGAGCAGAGAGGGACAATCCCCTCCCTGATGCCCCCAGCACAGGGATGTCCCTCCTGGCTGCCAGGGCACTGCTGACTCAGGGACAACTGGCACCCACCAGCACCCCCAGGGCCCTTTCCCAGCTCTGCTTCCCAGCCTCTCATTCCCAGTGTGTCGGTCCAGCCGGGGTTGCCCCATCCCAGGGCACAATCCTGCCCTTCCCCCTGGGGAAGTTCTCAGGGCTCCTCCAGAGCCGGGAGGTCACTTTGCTGTCCCGGGGGCTCCATGGGGACCTCCCAGGGCTCGTCCTGCTCAATCTCCTGGAATCAAAGGCTCTGTGGGGACACTGCAGGGCCATGTGGAGTCCAGGGGCCATTGGGACACTGGGGAAACTCATGGAATGAAGGCACCACTATTGCACTGCTGAATGCCATGGAATCCAAGGGCCATTGGGACCCTGCAGGGCCTCCTGGAGCTGAAGGGACCATTGTGACACTGTCAAACCTGGAGGAATCAAGGGCCCAGTGAGACCATGCAGGTCCTCAATCAACCCAAGGTAACATGGACAGCACAGAAACTCGTGGCATCAAGGGGTCACTGTGGCACTGTGGGAACTCATGGAATAAAGGGGCCATTGGGACACTGCAGGGCTTCCCGGAACCTTGTCTGTTGGGAAACACAAAGGGATGTGTGGGAGGGTTTCACTGACAACCAGGAGAATTTTGGAGAGGGACCTTTACACACCCAGATCTTGATGTGTCCACACATCTCTGTCTGGCTGTGGGTGTTGTTGCCTTAAGAGACCATGGAGAAAAAGACTCTTCTGGACCAGGCCTTAGGGTGTTTTTCTACAATTCTACCTTGAAAAGAAGACTAAAATCAGGGTTTAGAGGGATTGAGATGGAATGGGGTAGTAGGGTTGGGTATGTGTAACTCCTCTCTTAAGTGTGAGGGATATAATACAGCTGCATTAAAATATATTCACTACATAACTAGTTCTAAAATCTACAAAAGGTAAAAAAAACAAAAAAGGTCTGAGACATCAGTGTGAATTGACTCTGGTGTGAGTGTTGTTATTGTGAATCTATAATTCAGTCAACGTTCAATTTTAGCAAATGCTACTGAATCCCTTGATAACTGTTAAGATGCTGAATGATTAAATGCTACTAATCTCTTTTGCCCCCTTTTCTTTGAATCCAGACCCTTTGCACCCTGACTCTCTTGCATCCCAAGGCTGTGTGTAATTCATTCCCTTTCATTAGAAAAAAATAGCTATTCTTTGGGAGCTACTCTTTGAAATTTTCCTCCTTAGCTAAACTACAAAAAACCTCCAATTAGTTGTTGAAGACGTAAAGACAGGAAGACAATTAAAAAAAAAAAACACACACACAAATTTATTTTTCTGTATTTTAATAAGTCCCACGGTGTGTTTAGAGACAAGTCCATGATCCTGAGTTACTGAGAGAAGATTGAAGAAGCTACTCAAGAAGTCAGAAGCCAAACTCGCAGTGCCTTGACGCATTGCTGGGCCCCACTGAGGGCAGGCACTGACAAAGCCTCCCCAGGGACTAATGAAAGCACAGAATTGGAAGGAATGATTGCACAAACTTTTTCAAAACTCACAGTCAAAGGAAAAGGCAAAGTACCTTAACAAACCTGTAGCACCTTGAAGTTTTAACAAGCCCCTCTGAGGGCCGTTCCTGACAAAGGTTCTCAAGGGACTCATTAGAGCAGATAATTGGAGGCCAGGACTGAACAAACTTCTCAAAGACTCAGTGTCAAAAAGAAGTGCCTTAATAAAAATACCCTGGGTGCCTTGAAGCATCAATGAGCCCCACTGAGTGTCACAACTGACAGAGAATCCCAAGGGACTCATTAGAGCAGATAATTGGAAGCCATAAATGAACAAACCTCTCAAAAACTCACTTTCAAAGGAAGAGTTCCTTCAAAACCCTCGAGTACCTTGAAGCATTAATGAGCCCCACTGAGTGTCACTGCTGACAAAGTATCCCCAGGGATTAATTAAAGCAGAGAATTGGAAGCAATGATTGCACAAACCTCTTCAAAACTCAGAGTCAAAGGAAAAGGCAAAGTATCTTAACAAACCTGTAGTACCTTGAAGCTTTAACAAGCCCCACTGAGGGCCATTCCTGACAAAGGCTCTCAAGGGACTCATTAGAGCACATAATTGGAGGCCAGGACTGCACAAACCTCTCAAAGACTCAGTGTCAAAAAGAAGTGTCTTAATAAACCTTGAGTGCCTTGAAGCATTAATGAGCCCCACTGAGTGTCCCAACTGACAGAGTCTCTCAGGGGACTCATTAAAGCAGGTCATTGGAGGCCATGACTGAACAAACCTCTCAGAGACTCAGTGTCAAAAAAAGCACCTTAATAAACCCTGAGTGCCTTGAAGCATTAATGACCC
>NW_020962638.1:8645-10471 GCF_003031625.1 Empidonax traillii | reverse complement strand
TTCTGGCTCTTCCTGGGCATCTCCCTGGCTGCCCTCCTGGGCAACGGCCTCATCCTCAGCGCCGTAGCCTGCGACCAGCACCTGCACACCCCCAGGGACTTCTTCCTGCTGCACCTCTCCCTCACAGACCTGGGCTGCATCTGCACCACTGTGCCCAAAGCAATGCACAACTCCCTCTGGGGCACCACAGCCATCTCCTACACAGGATGTGCTGCTCAGGTCTTTTTCTTTCTGTTCTTCATGTCAGCAGAGTTTTCCCTCCTGACCATCATGTGCTACGACCGCTACGTTGCCATCTGCAAACCCCTGCACTACGGGACCCTCCTGGGCAGCAGAGCTTGTGCCCACATGGCAGCAGCTGCCTGGGCGTCTGGGTTTCTTAATGCTCTGCTTCAAACTGCCAATACATTTTCCCTGCCCCTGTGCCAGGGCAATGCCCTGGGCCAGTTTTTCTGTGAAATCCCAACAATCCTCAAGCTCTCCTGCTCACACTCAGGCTACCTCAGGGAAGTTGAGCTCATTGTGGTTAGTGCCTGTTTATTTTTTGTTTGTTTCATGTTCATAGTTTTCTCCTATGTGCAGATCTTCAGGGCTGTGCTGAGGATCCCCTCTGAGCAGGGACGGCACAAAGCCTTTTCCACGTGCCTCCCTCACCTGGCCGTGGTCTCCCTGTTTATCATCACCTCCTTCTTTGCCTACCTGAAGCCCCCCTCCATCTCCTCCCCATCCCTGGATCTGGCCCTGTCAGTTCTGTACTCAGTGGTGCCTCCAGCACTGAACCCCCTCATCTACAGCCTGAGGAACCAGGAACTGAAAGACTCCCTGAGGAAACTGGTAGCTACATTTATAGGCAGTAATAAAGTCTGTCTTTTCTTCTGCAGAACATTCCAAATGTAACTCATTGCAATCTAAGCCTTTTTTCTCCTGTATTTCCTCTTTTGGACAGCACATTTTCTTATTCTTTTTCTACTTGTATAATTGTATTCACAAATCAATGGCATTGCTCATAGGATTTCTGCATCAATTTCTACCATTCTCCTCTAATCCAAAGACTTTTATAAGGCTTTTCTTAGTACATTTGAGTAGAATAAAGTAGCCTGTTTGCATTTGTGTGTCCAAGTTGCTTTCTCAGCCCTCCTCTGGAGCTGCAGGGGCAGTGCCTGTGTGCAGAGCAGGAGGGAAGAGACTCCCAGCACAGCAGCACAGCCAGGGACAAGGGCACTTGTTCCTTCCACATCTACTCTTTCCAGCTCCACACTGTCCTTCCCAGCCCTGCTGGGGCTGCAAGGCCTGAGTGCTCTGGCAGCTGGGGCACAGTCCTGCTGCGTGTCCCTGCTGGCATCACAGGCAGGAACAGACCCTGGGCACTGCTGGCACAGAGCTGGGCTCTACCCCAGCACTGCCATCAGCAAAGGGCATCTCCTGAGGGCAGACCAGGAGGGCTTGGCTCTCCCTCCACAGTCCCTGTCAGCAATGTGCTCCAGGAATGCCCTGGCAAAGCAAATGCCAGTGCCCATTCAGAGGGGGAGTGTGCAGGGTGGGGGCACCCAGCAGTGTCCTGGCACAGCCAGAGCTCCTGGCACAGCCCTGAGGGCCCAGCAGAGCAGGGGCTGGGCTGTGTCTTTGTTCCATGGACTGCCTGGCAAGGTGCCCCAGGGCCATTGGCACAGAGCAGCCCCTGCAACCCCCACTGCCAGCCCTGGGCTCTCACCACACCTGCAAGAGGTTGCTTGTCCTTCCATGGAGGGACATCAAGTGTGCAAGTCACAAGCCCACGTTTGCTTTGCCCTGAGGACACTCCAGCATGTCTGCTCCATCCCTGCCCT
>NW_020962638.1:0-3087 GCF_003031625.1 Empidonax traillii | reverse complement strand
CCCCTGAAACCAGCACAGCCATTATGGGCTCTCACAGAAACATCCCACAGTCCATTTGTCACCTGGAACCAGGGACTCTCAGTTCCTGCTTCCCCAGCCCAGGGATGGTGTCCTTGTCTGCTCATTCCTCCACACTCTCTTCTCAGTGATGGCATCTTAACCAGACAAGCCCCTGGGAATAATTTACTTTTAAGTCTTTAATTCTTTTGTGGTTTATTAAGCAGATCTCAGAAGTGTATTCAGAGTGAATATATTATATGAAAGAAGCAGTGGGAAAATGTTTCGTTTTTTATGGACTGCTTACTTTTTTCCTTTTTTTACATTGATATCAGCAATCCCCAGTTTATATTTATCCCAGGCACCTCCTAATTCAGTCTGAAGAGATACGAAAATCAAGACCTTTTATGACTGGCAATCCATCAGATTTTATTCCTATCCCCACCCCACCATTCCCTCATCCAACCCCTGGGACTCAAAGCAGCCTTGGGCCAATCTGAGCTTCCTCCACTAAAGGCTGGGCCTGCAGGTTTCAGCTCCTTGGCACCAACTCCCACCTGCTTGGCTTGGAGAAAGAGCTGCACGAGACACAGAAGGATGTTCATTTATTGCCAGCAAACAAAACCAGACGAAGGCACAGCTCAATAAAAAATCCCTTAATCCTCTGCTGTATATTAAGTCCACTTTGGCTCCACTGAAGTCCACTTTGCACAGTAGATAGTCTGAGACCAATGGCAAACCCCTTCTGTGTCAAGCACAGATCCCAAGATCCCCCAAACACTCCCTGCCCTGGATTCTGTCCATATTTGCCCTTTGCACACAGCGAGTCACACACTGAAGTCACAAGTTCCCACGATCCACAGAGGGAGGAAAAGGAGAAGGTGAAGGAATTCCTGTGCTGTGCAGAGCTAAATCTGTGTGGATGGGCTGGCCCAAGGAGTGGTGGGGAATGGAGTTCCACCCAGGGGTGTTCCCAGGGCTCAACTCTGAGCTCAGGGCAGTTCAATATCTTTGTCAATGATCTGCACAAGGGGATCAGGGCAGCCTCAGTCAGTTCACAGGTGACACCAAGCTGGGTGGGAGTGTTGATGTGCTGGAGGGCAGGAAGGCTCTGCAGAGGGATCTGGACAGGCTTCATCGATGGGCCCAGGACACTTAGGGAAGGGTCAACAAGGCCAAGTGCGAGAGCTCAAGAAGTTTTTGGATAGTAGTCTGAGGCTCATGGTGTGAGCCTTGGGGATGGTCCTGTGCAGGGCTAAGGGCTGGACTGGATGATCCTTGGGAGTCCCTTCCAACTCAGCATATTCTGTCATTCTGGGTTTGTTTGGGTTTGGTTTGTTTGTGTTTGATCTTTTTGCCCCCTTTTGAATTGCCTTTCCTCTGACCCATGAGGTTTTTTTTCATTGTCTTTTGCCTTGGTGGGCCCCTGATGGCAAATCAAGTTTATCCAACTCAGTCACCTTGACCAGGTTTTTTGTACAATCTCCATTAATTAGAAGAGATTTCTCAGACTCGCTGCAACTTGGCGTCATCCCCAAAGGAGTGGAAAGTGCATTTCATCCCATCAGTCAGAGACACAATAAAAATGTTCCACTGCAATGGTCAAGGGCTGGTCCCTGAGGGATGTCACCTGGGATTTGCAACCAAGAGGAATTTGTGCCGTGGCTTTTGACCCTCATCAGTTCTTCAACTTCCCACCCATGACATGTTTCACTTGTGCAGTCCAGCTGTCACCAGTCTGGCTCTAAGGAGACCACAGGAGACCATGTCAAAGGCCCTGCTGAAGTCTGGGCACACAACATCCCCTTCTTTTCCCTCCCACAGGGGTTTTGCAATCCCTGCCTTGTCATTCCCATGCCTGGCAGTGGCTGCAGGAGGACTTGCCATGTCCCCTTCCCTGCTGAGCCTGAGCAGTCTGGAACTCTGCCAAGCCTCCTTGCTGCCCTGTTTGCAGACTGGTTCCATGTCTGTCTTTGCCAAGGCCCCAGGAACCTCTGGGATGGCTCTGGCCTTTGCAAGGGTTTGGGAGAGGTGTTCCAGGGACACTGCCCAACCTTCTCAATATTCCTGGCACCAGAACCATCCCACAGTTCCAGTTGAGTGCTCAGGACACAGCATATATCTTTCATAGTTTTTCAGAAGAAAATTAGAAGTGTTTTCATTCTAGAGGTCAACTGGCGGAGCAGCCCAGTCTGCTCTGGCCCCACAGCAGTGCCCACCCCAGGGAGCTGCAGAGCTCTGGGCACTCCCCCCACAGCCCCAGCCCCTCTGAAGGGCACAGCAGCTCCTGGGGCACAGACAGGAGTCTCAGCATCCCCATCAGCATTCTGTTACATGCCATATTGGTTTCTCTTGGTCCATGCAAACTACTTATTTATTATATTAATAATATTCCAACAGTTCTTTCCCCATCTTGCCTTTGGAAAAGGTTGGGGAAAATTTGGAAAGGTGTTACTGGGGTAGTTTTGCCTGAGGTGTTAAACATGGGAGCAGGTCTATCTTCACAATTCCCAAGAGAAGAGATGGCAGAAAGCTGCCCTGCAGGTTGTATTTGAAGGAACAGGAAAAGAGGTCGAGGGGAAGGGGTTTCTTTCCTGTAGGGCAGGGCTGTTGTTCGCTTGCAGGAGCCCCCCACTGGAATTGCCAGTCCGACTGCTAAATCTGAATCTGGACAAAGATTCCTGCCAGACAAAAGGTGGCAGAACAAAACACTCTTACTGCCCATGGAGTGCCCACAGTGGCCCCCAAATGCACATGAAAGACCAGGGGAAGGGCTTGCTTTCCTTTGTGGGGACGGAGGAACACACAACGACCTCACAATCAATAAGCGTGTTCGATTTATTATCTATAAGGCAGTCATTTTATAACATGTGTAATAAGCTCATACATATTGCAAAAGCTAAGCTCAGGATTGGTTGGCCTTTAATATTGCTTACATATTGCTGAAGTTATGTCTGGAGTTTTAGTCCCTTTTTCTTTATCTTCAGTACCAAAATCCTTTTTAGACTCTCGGTTCCCTCCCTGCTACATTCTCTCTGTCACATTCCCGTATTTGCTACATTCTCTGTCACGTCGACAACTTCCAAGGAC
>NW_020962637.1:15711-17009 GCF_003031625.1 Empidonax traillii | reverse complement strand
AGAAAGAGAAGCAACACTGTCCGAGGGGACACGAGGGGCTGACACCCCACCTGAGGAGAAAACTTCCTGCCATGCAGATGGTCAGGGGGCGAACGGCCCCGGGAGTTTGTGCAGCCACATCTGTGGGGACTTTGGAGAGCAGTGGAAGGAGCCCTGGACAGCATGGCCTGACCTCGGAGTTGAGGCTGCTTTAGGGAGGACCCTTCTCAGCTGAATCCTCCAGTGCTTCCATGTGCTTGGCTTTGCTTTCACGGAGCTTGTAGGAAAGAGGGAAGAGCTGTTTTGGGAGCAAGCAGGGGAAAATGATGCAGGATCAGACATGTTTCAGATTAAATTTTGGATGCCTTAGGACTGCTCTTGTGGTTCCTGGAAGCTGTGAGGCTCACCTGGAGGAAGATAATCTGTGCTTGCAGAAGGAGTTGGACAGAGTTGACATTAAGGTATGGAAAGCCTGTCCCTACAGGGATAAACCTGGGGGTGCCAGTTGCTCCCTATACTTCATGAGAATGGACAAAACAGGCTTCTGGGAGCCAGGATGACAGAGACCTAAGGAAGCAGCAGTTACATCAGGCTTTGATCTGCCTCTGTCCCTCCGGCCCCTGCCCCACAACCCACCATGCTGAGGCAGAGCTGCCTCTCCTGAGGGTTTCACTGCTCACCGGTCAGGGGGTCTGGGGCTCCTCTCTCTCTGCTACATTCGAGGTCTTCCTGGTTTAAGAAGACTCCCCACACACCCCTGGTGCGATTCTCGACTCCAGAGCAGGTCTGTGGAGCAGTTCACCTGGCTGCCTGGGCTGAAATGGTGGCCATCAACTTGTCAGTGATGCCATCCTTCCTGGTCCCTCCACACTGAAGCAGAGCTGCCTCTCCTCAGGCATCCACTGCTTCCTGCTCAGAGGCTGCTGGGTACCTCTCTCTGCCCTTCAGGCAGGGTTTTTCCCACTTCAGAAAGCTCCCCATGGTCCCCTGGTGCAATCCTGGGCTCCAGAGCACATGTGCCTGAGCAGTTCACCTTTGACCCTTGCCAGACACCTTCCTTTGGGAAGATGAACTATTCCATGCACCTTTTCATGGAGTAGCAAGCAAGGCAATACAAGGAGCGTCACAGGTCACAAAAAAGGTCGGAGGGCCAGTGTGGGTGCTTAGAACCGTGCTGTAGGGAATCAGTGGAGGGATGGGAGAGGCTGCTGTTAAAGAGGACAAAGGAATACAGCTGGTGTTCATTGGGGAGCAGAAGTGAAGCTCTGAAGGCACTTGAGTGGATTGCAGTTCTCTGGGCAGAGGGTGTGCACACACAC
>NW_020962637.1:7893-9536 GCF_003031625.1 Empidonax traillii | reverse complement strand
GTGCCGGCAGGTCCCTGAATCCAAAGCCTGCCCAAGGCACATTCCCAGTTGGCAGTGCCTGGGGGGGATCTCTGTCCCCTGCTCTGGTTCTGGCTGCTCATCCTCCAATGGCTTTGGCAACTTGCAGCTGTCATGGCCAGACATTGGGGTGCTGCTTTGTCCTTGTAGGGGGGAAAGTGCTCAGAAAAGAAGTCCCTGAAATGACAGGGGTGGGATGAGGGGGGTGCAGGTGGGGATGCTCTGATTGTCTTTGAAGCATCCTTTTCAATATGCCCTGTCCTGCAGATACAGTGTCTTTCCATTGGTAGCTTTGACTAAGAGTGCTGATTTGGCTTCTTTCTGAATGAGAAGAATTATTCAGCCTGGTAGCTCCTGGGTTCTGCCTTGATTGCTGCTGCTTGGGAGGAGGCACAGCCGCCTCTCTGAGCAAAGCCCTGAACTTGGGTCTATGCAATTTTCTGCTGGGGAGAGCTCTCTTTTTCTTGTGGTGGTTGAAGGTGCACTGTCTCTTTCAGGCACAGACAGCCTACCAGGACACATTAGAAGAAATCAGAAGCAGTCATTTTGAGTCCCTGAAAAAACAGTTAGAAGACAGAACTAGAGAGCTTGAACGTGCACTGGGAAGGACAAAAAGCAACCAACAAGAAAGACCTGTTCAGAAAGAATCCAGACAGCCAGCAGTGGACAAGTACAAAGAGCTGTACCTGCAGGAAGCGAAAACCAGCAAAAGCCTCGCAAAGAAACTGGATAGGTAAGTCCATGCTTTTTTGGAGTGGAAATCACAGACTCCTTTTTCTTTGTGCATTTTCCTTCTAAAATCCCTTTTCTACATCTGGCCAGCACAATGTGTGAAAGCATAACATGGCATATTTGTGGGGAAAGTACCTCAAGACCCTTGCCTTCACCAGACCTGTCTTCCTTTCTCTAGAGAGTTCCAGCAGTAACACCACAGTAGCACCATCACAGAATTAGTGGTGTCTTTTTCCAGCTGATGTTGATTTAACAGGCAGTCTTTTTGCTAATCTCTAATCTCCTCCTCCTGTGTGTGACAGAATAGATGAATCTTGTGGCCTTTCCTGTTTGAATAAGGAGAGGCCTCTCAGAGAGCAGAGTTGGATTCTGTGAATCAAAACTAAGAATGATCTTTCTGTTTTAGCAGTGGCTCTGGGGTTTGAGCTTTCCCTTGAAGGCCAGAAAGGTTGCCCAGAGTTCTTTTGGAGGTGACACTTGCTGCTCCTTGCACTTGTTGTGATTTCTTGGAAACAGGCCCTCTGCCCAAGCTCAGATCAAAGGGTGTGCTTGTTTTGGCTGCTCTTCATCCCCTTGGCATTTAGAAGTCAAGGAATAGTCAAGGATGTGGAGGGGAACTTTGCCAAAGCGTTACTGCCCAAGGTGACTCTTTGTGTGCCTCTGAATGTTTCAGAGCCAATGAGAGACTTGAAGAGGCCAACGCAAAGCTCCTTTGGGAGCGCCAGAGAAGCAAATCTGCAGCCACAATCAGCGATGTCAGGAGACGTATGGCTGCAATTCCACCTCTGGATTTAGCTGGCCTGGGACACCTTGGGAACCGTCTGGGACTGGGCAGAACTCCTGGCCTCAGAACACACCCCAGCCACGTGTGGTAAAGCCGACGACTTTTGGTC
>NW_020962637.1:0-4384 GCF_003031625.1 Empidonax traillii | reverse complement strand
TCTCCTTCAAGAAAAACAAGGACTGGTTTGATGAAAACAATCATGAGATCCAGGAATTGTTGAGGAAGAAGAGAACTGCTCACCAAGCCCACCTCGCTCAGCCATCTTGTCATAGAAGAAAAGCAGCCTTTGGACTCGCATGCAGCAAGCTACAACAGAAACTTTGTGACATCCAGAACAAGTGGTGGATCAATCTAGCGGAAAAAATCCAATTATGCGCAGATACAGGTGACTACAGGGGATTCTATGAGGCTCTGAAAACAGCCTATGGTCCTACCCACCAGGTTCAAAGCCCTTTACTCAGTGCAGATGGCCTAATGCTTCTCACAGACAAAGCTTCCATTTTGAATCAATGGTCTGAACACTTCCAGACTCTCTTCAGTACCAGCCATGCAGTTCAAGACTCAGCAATGCAGTACATCTCACAACAACCAATGAAAACTGAACTGGATACTGCCCCCACCATGGGAGAAACTCTTAAAGCAATACAGCAGGTGAAAATGGGCAAGGCAGCTGGGGTTGACAGAATCCCACCTGAAATTTGGAAGTACGGTGGCCAAGCACTCCATGCTAAGTTTCATGAGTTCGTGGTGTGTTGTTGGGAACGAGGTGAACTGCCTTCAGACCTTCGTGACGCTGTCATCATCACCTTGTACAAGAGGAGAGGAGATAAATCAGACTGCTCAAATTACCAAAAGCTCTCCATTGCTGGTAGAAACCTTGCAACAGATCTTTTGAACAGATTAATACCCACCATAGCAGAAGATCTTCTACCTGAAAGCCAATGTGGTTTCCGAGCCAACAGAGGTACCACAGACATGGTATTTGTTCTCAGACAACTGCAAGAGAAGTGTCGGGAACAGAACAAAGGACTCTATGTTACCTTTGTTGATCTCACCATGACTTTCGATACTGTGAGCAGAAAAGGTCTGTGGCAGATTTTGGAATGTTTAGGATGTCCTCCCAAATTCCTCAGAATGATCATCTCGCTTCATGAGGACCAGCGTGGTCAAGTCAGATATGGCGATGCACTTTCTGAGCCCTTTCCAATAGCCAGTGGTGTGAAGCAAGGCTGCGTTCTCGCACCAACTCTATTCACAATCTTCTTCAGCATGATGCTCCAAAGGGCCTCAGGAAGTCTTCCATCATCCCCCTATCACCATTGGTGAATCAGAGCTCAAATCAGTCCAGCAATTTAATTACCTGGGAAGCATCATCTCCTTGGACAGTAAGATTGATGCAGATATAGACAACAGGTTAGCAAAGGCATACAGAGCTTTTGGTAAACTCTATAAAAGAGTTTGGAGAAATAAACACCTGAAGAAAAGTACCAAGATCAGTGTTTACAGAGCCATTGTACTGTCTACTCTTTTCTATGGGTCTGAATCGTGGGTCATTTTCCGGCACCACCTGTGTCTCTTAGAACGCTTCCATCAGCGCTGCCTCCATACAATCCTAAACATCCACTGGACTGACTATGTGACCAACACGTCTGTCCTTGAACAGGCAGCAGTCACAAGCACTGAGGCCATGCTGCTGAGAACACAGCTGTGCTGGGCAGGGCACGTCTCCAGGATGCAGGACCACTGCCACCCTAAGATTGTGCTCTGTGGGGAACTTGCCACTGGCTGCAGGGAGAGAGGAGCCCTGAAGAGGAGATACAAGGACTGCCTGAAACAATCCCTCAGCCTTGGCCATATTGATTATCACCATTGGTCTACCCTGGCCTCCAATCGGGAGGCCTGGAAACACACCATCTATAACGCTGCTGCTGCTTCTGAGAACACACACAGGATCACTCTGGAGGAGAAAAGACAACACAGAAAGAATCGCATCTTGTCGATATCACCTGGGGAGTCTTTCTGCTGTGCCTTCTGCAACCGGACTTGTCTATCTCCCATTGGCCTTTTTAGCCATCAGTGCGCTTGTAGCAAGTGTGGGTAGAGCCCTTCTCAAATCTTTGTTCACGAAGCCCAGCGTTGATGATGGTTTTCACAACTAAAGCTCGGTTGTTATCTCTACAACAGTGACAGTTTCCCTATAATTCATACATTCTCAGACAACAAGGCGCCTAGAAGATTAGAATTCTACCATAATTCATTTTAGGAAAGCAGAGACAGTTTATGACTTATGACCTTGATGGCCTTACAAATGGCCTGCCTTATTTCTTTATGGCAGTGTAATTAAATTTTACAATCCGTTTCTTTTATTCTTTTATGAGGCTCTAGTAGTTCATTTGTTTCTTTTACTGAGATGAATTCTAGCAGTGTTTATTAGAGTAACAACACTCAGTGGGGCTCATTAATGCTTCAAGATACTCAAGGTTTGTTTAGGCACTTTTTTTTGACAGTCTCTGAGAGGTTTGTGCAATCATGGCCTTCAAAGATCTGCTTTAGTTAGTCCCTTGAGAGCCTTTGTCAATGAGGAGAGTCAGTGAGGCTTGTTAATGCTTCAAGGGCCTGCAGGTTTTTCAAAGTACTTTTCATTTTCCTTTCCACACTGAATCTTGGAGAGGTTTGTGCAATCCTCTGCAATTATCTGCTTTAACCTTGAGAGCCTGTGTCAGTAGTGACACTCACTGGGGCTCATTATTCTTTCAAGGAGTTCAGTTTTTAGGGGGACTTTGGGTTTTGCTTTTGGTACTGAGTCTTTGAGAGCTTTGTGCCATCGTGGCCTCCAGTTATCTCTTTGAAGGAGTCCATGAGAAGCCCATTTTGGGAATGGCCCTCAGTTGCACCCACTAATGCCCTGAGGTACTTGGAGTTTCTCTTTGACCCATGGGAAGGTTTGTGCAATCTGCTCTCAGTCCCTGAGGTTCAAAGGCTGTGGGGAGCCGACAGCCTGATGAGATGTGGAAGCATGAAGTGGAGACTAAAGAAGAATTTTGTGAAACTTTCAAGACTTCCACATTCACTGCCTTCAAGTGATTACCTGAGTTGTGTGGACTTATGTTAAACTATAAACTTCATATGGTTGTATTCTGTACCCTTGAAATGAACCCTCCCTCCTTTTGTCATTTTTATGAGGGGTCCCCTATGTTCAGTACCCTGTGTTAACCCCCTTTTTACCTGTTGCCACATTGCAGTGTACCTTATTTATTATTATTTATATAAATAATATTTATTACATGTTACATCTATTCCATAATTATTAATACAATTTTGTCCCTTCTATGGTCACTTCCATGTATTGGTAGCACCACCCCCATTTTCCTTCTGTGTCCCTGGATGGTTTGCTCCTCCCTTGCTGCGCCCACTTTGCTCCCCCAACCTTCCCTCAGAACCCTCTAAAAGCCAGGGCTACCCTGTAATAAAGGACCATTTGGCTTCACCCCAACTCCGTGGTGGGGCCCGTTCTTCCCCTGTGCTGTGACAGATGGCTCCCAATGCACGGCAGAGCCAGAGGTCGCTCATATGGAGGGAACTCGCCCCCCTCACACGGGTTTCTGGCTGTTCACTGGGGGGTGTTCAGCACCAGCGGCTCCCGGGATCGCTCTGCGGAAGCGGATCCTCAGGATTGCCATGCCCAAAGGTGAGCAGTCACCAAGTGACTTTTGTTCCTTAAATCCCCCTGCCTGTCCAAAAGTTTAAAACAAAAATGTGAGCCTCGGTGACCTCAACAGATAAGGACTCTTATCGTCGAATTAAAACTTTTATTCTTGAGCAAAGACATCCAATAGATGAAGATTCTCTGCACTCCCTAGCGAAGTGGGTTCAAAAGAATAAAGAGAGGTTTCCCGAAGTCTTAACTTATAAAGAATAGGATCGAATTGGATTTTTTATTTTATCAAAGAATTGAAAGAGAAGATAAATTAGCATCAAAGTCTGAAATAGCATGGGGACTAATTCTAGCACTTTTACAACAGCGCGAGAAACAAAAAGAAACACTTTAAGTGCAAGGAGAGAACATAACGTCAAAAATCTCCCAGCCTGAACAGCCAGAAATTGACAGCAAAGATGGTGTCGGGAGTTGTGAGGGAAGTAAAAGGCAGGAAAACCCTCTAACACCCCAAAATGGCCACCATGGGGTCCCTCACCAGAAACATTTACAAGGTGGCTCCTCCTCTGCAGGGGAAATCAAACTTCCATGGTGGGAAAATGTAGGGACTACCGAAATGGCGCCCTAGATACTCACACTTCCTTGGCAACCGGGAACCACACCTCCACCCAAGATGGCACTGCCCAAGTAACTTCTGGTCTTCTGGGTGAAAACATCCACCTGGAGGGTGGTGCCCAGGCCGTGGCAACTCCCGGTTTCCCCAGTCACCTGGAAGATGGCAAGCCGCCCTCCTGGCAGCCACTGTCGTACCCCTTACTGAAGGATGTAATCACAGAATACGGCCTCAGTTCACCCTGTGTCATAGGCTGGATTGAATCATTATTTT
>NW_020962636.1:7717-10810 GCF_003031625.1 Empidonax traillii | reverse complement strand
CCAACTGTCCCCAAAGTGTCCCCACCTGTCCCCAAAGTGTCCCCAAAGTGTCCCCAACTGTCCCCAAAGTGTCCCCACCTGTCCCCAAAGTGTCCCCAACTGTCCCCAAAGTGTCCCCACCTGGCCACCTCCTTGGCCACGCTCCGGGTCAGCCCCTCCACCCCCCCCTTGGAGGCTGCGTAGTTGGTTTGGCCCAAATTCCCCACCTGGGGGTGAGGAGGGGACAATGACAGGGGGGAGGGGACACCCCTGGGTGTCCCCCAAATCCCCCCAAAATTGGTGGTTTGGGGGGTTTTATCCCCGTTTTTTGGGGTTTTGTCCCCGATTTTGGGGACGCTGAGGGTGACAGGTGACAGGGACAATGGGGGAGGGTCCCACCTTGGCCACCACGCTGCCCACGAGGACCAGGGACGCCCCCTCAGGGTCCCCTGAGGCCACCAAGGCCTTTGTCACCTCCTGTGTCACCAGGAACGTCCCCTGGGGGGGATATTGGGGACATCAGGGGGTGGCATCACCCCCCCAATGTCCCCAAACTGTCCCCAATGTCCCCCCAATGTCCCCAAAGTCCCCAATGTCCTCAAACTGTCCCCAATGTCCCCCCAATGTCCCCAAAGTGTCCCCAATGTCCCAAAATGTGTCCCAAACATCCCCAATGTCCCCAAACTGTCCCCAATGTCCCAAAATGTGTCCCCAATGTCCCCAAAGTGTCCCCAGATGTCCCCTCTGACCTCCAGGTTGACCCCCAGCACTTCCCGGAATTCCTGCTCTCCCATCTCCAGGAGGAGCCGGTCACGGGTGATCCCAGCACAGGACACCAGGACACGGGGGGGGACCCCAAAGTGCTCCTGGGGGGATATTTGTGAGGGATTTGGGTCAATTTTGGGTGGATTTGGATTTTTTTTTCCCCTTGCAACTTGGGGCCGTTTGGCTGCAATTTTCTGGGAATTTGGTGGGAATGGAATGGAATTTTGGGGGATTTGTGAGCTTTGGAAGTGATTTGGGGGTGGATTTGTGGGGATTTGGTTGGATTAGGGTCGATTTTGGGTGGTTTTCCTGTGATTCGGGGCTGTTTGGCCACGGTTTTCCGGAAATTTGGTTTGAATCACAAGGAAATTTGGGGGATTTGTGGGGAATTTGTGAGTTTTGGGGTTGATTCGTGGTGAATTGAGGAGAATTCGGGTCCATTTTGGGTGGATTCTGGTTTCCCTGTGCTTTGGGGTCGTTTGGTTGCGTTTTCCTGGGAATTTGGTGGGAATCCGATGGAATTTGGGGGAATTTGTGAATTCTGGGGGTGATTCTGGATAGATTTGGGAATTCTGGCGGTGACATTGCGCACATCGGAGGTCACTCACGGACACTGCACGACACTGGGGGGGGTGTGTGACACTATCGCGACATGTCGCGGTAGGGGTGGGGTGGGGGGTGGCGACGACATTACCTGCACCCCCCTCACCATCCCGGTCACGCTTTTGGGATCGGCAACGTCCACCTGGAAGGCTCCGTGGTCGGGGGGGGAGTGGCGGGGGAGTTCCTTCGCTGTCGCCGCCGCCCCCGACATGTCGCGATCGGCCACGGCCACGCGCGCTCCCTCGCGGGCCAGGCGGCCGCTCACGGCGCGGCCGATGCCGCTGGCGCCCCCTGGCGGCCCGGAGGACCAATGACTAACCAGTGGCATTGAGGTGAACAGAGACCCCTCCCTGGCGCCCCCTGGCGGCCCGGAGGACCAATGACTAACCAGTGGCATTGAGGTGAACAGAGACCCCTCCCTGGCGCCCCCTGGCGGCCCGGAGGACCAATGACTAACCAGTGGCATTGAGGTGAACAGAGACTCCTCCCTGGCGCCCCCCGGCGCTTCGGAGGACTGATCACCGCCCCGGGGGCCACAGAGGTGACAGTGGGGACCAGTTTAATCGATGAACCCCCAGTGTCACCGATGACCCCTCCAGAGTCACCTTTAACCCCTCCCACTATCACCCGTGGAGTCTGGGACCCTCCCACTATCACCACTGCCATCTTTACCTCCCCCCCCGTCCCCCCCACCCCAATTCCCCCTCCGCTCCCCTCGTGGGGGTCTCCCCTGCCCTTCCGGTCCGCAAAAACCCTCCAAACCCACCCCCTTAAAAACCCACCCGTGACCAGCGCCACGACCCCCGCCAGCCGCCCCGCCGACCTCCCCAACATGGCGGCGCCGGAAGTGACCACCGAGACCGGCGGGGTGCACCGCGCCGCTCCGCCCACACCAACTCTATGATCAGTCCTCCAGCCGGAGGTTTTCCTGCTTTTCCAGTTTTTTTTTTTTCCCAACCCTTTTCCCTGATTTTTCACCCTAAACAATCGAATTCCCTCGTGACATCCCAAGTTCATGGATTTCACGCGCTTTTTTTTAAAAAGTTTTAATAAAACCTCCTCCAGGTTTGAAGCCACGAGTGGGGTGAAAATGCTGTTTTTCAAAAGAGAGGTTTAGCTCATGTTAATGAGATTTAATCCAAATTTAAGGGGGGTTTTTAGGCTGTAGAGGGGCCAGGAGGGTCAGAGGAGTGTCCCCACATATTTTGGAGCGCCCAGCACCCCCTCAAAAAACCCAGGAAGCAAAAAATTCGAAGCCCCTGCCAGGCAAAAAACCCCATGGATTTGGGAGCGATTTCACCCAATTTAAGGGGGGGTTTTGGGGTGCTGGGGGGCTGAGGAGGGCCAGGTGGGTCCCCCCAAAATTTCAGGGCGGAGGGAGGGGTCAGGGCTTGCCCTGCAGCTCCTGCTGGAGCCTCCCCAGCACCTCCCTCTGCTGCTCCGAGCGTCGCTCCAGCTCCTGCATCTGCTGCTCATAGCGTTTCCTGGGGGGGAGAAAAGTGAAATTTTGGGGTGAAAAAGGGCGATTTTGGGGTTCTAAACACCCAGGTAAATGGGAGGGCACCCACATTTCTGCTGTGATGTATTCCAGGCGTTTCCCCACCGTGGCTTTGGCCTCTTCCAGGTCCTGCCTGACCAGGACGGGGCCCAGGAGCTTGAAGATGGTGTTGGACGAGTCCAGCAGGGTCAGCTCCTGCAGAATTTGGGGGGCACAGGCGGTATTGGGGGGACATAGAGAGATATTGG
>NW_020962636.1:0-4436 GCF_003031625.1 Empidonax traillii | reverse complement strand
CCCCCCCCTTTTCTGCTCGTCCTCGTGCCCAGCGCCCCCTCCCACCTCCCCCGGCGCCTCGCGGTGCGCGACACGTGGGGGCGACCCCCGCCCACCACGACCCCCTCCTCCCCCCCCGTCACCCGCACCCTCTTCGTGCTGGGAGTGCCCCCCACCCCGAATTCGCAGCGGGAGCTGCTCCGCGAGTGGAGGCTCCACGGGGACCTCCTGCAGGGGGATTTTGGGGACTCCTACTCCAACCTGACCTTGAAGACGCTGCTGCTGCTGCGCTGGGCCCTCACCTGCTGCGGGGGGGCCCCCTTCGTCCTCAAGGCTGACGACGACACCTTTGTGAACCCCCCCGCTATCGCGACATACCTGTTGTCACCCTCCACGCCCCGCCGCCTCTACCTGGGCCGCGTCCACTGGCGCGTGGCCCCCGACCGCGACCCCCGCAGCCGCCACCACGTCCCCGCGCGGCTCTATCGCGACAGCGCCTTCCCTCCCTACTGCAGCGGCACGGCCTACGTGCTGTCGCGACAGGCGGCGGCGGCGGTGCTGGCGGCGGCGCCGCGCGTGCCCCTCGTGGGGCCCGAGGACGTGTGGGTGGGGCTGTGCGCCCGCCGGGCGGGGGTCGCGCCACGCCACTCGGCGAGGTTCGGGGGGTCGGCCAGGGTCCCCCCCGAGCGGTGCTGCCTGGGCGAGGTGATGTTCAGCGCCCACCGCCTGCGCCCCCACGAGCTCAGGGGGCTCTGGGGGGGCCCGGGGGGGGCGTGCGGGGTCGTGCAGAGGCTGCTGGGGGTGCTGCGGTGCCGGGGATTGGCGCTGTGGGAGTGGCTCTGGGGGGGGTGACACCCCCCGAGAATGGGGACAGGGACCCCTGGAAATGGGGTCACATGGAGGTCAAGTGCATGATACACGGAGCTGGGACAGTGACGTGGGTGTCACACGGGTGGGACGGTGACATGGACCTGAGACAGTGACATGGGTGTCACACGGGTGGGACGGTGACATGGACCTCGGACAGTGACACGGATGTCACATGGACCTCGGACAGTGACACGGAGGTCACACGGAGCTGGGACAGTGACACAGCTGGTGACATGGAATTCACAGAAGAGCATGGATGTCACAGGATGTCACAGGGTGACACCAAGGGTGACATGGATGTCCCCAGATGTCCCCAGTTGCTCCTCCCCTGTCCCCCCAATAAAGTCCCCCAGGCTGTGACCCCACAGTGGCCCTTGGATGGGAGGGAAAGGGGCCTTGGGGACCCCAAAAATGGGTGGGGGGATTTTGGGGACCCCAAAAATGGGGAGTGGGACCCTAAAAATGGGGAGAGAATGCATTGGGGATGCCAAAAAAGCAGGACCCTCCCAAAAAAAACCACCACAGGATGCCCCAAAAATGGAGCCCCCTCCCCAATTTATTTCTTGAACCGTTCCAGGGCCCCTTTTTTTTGAGGGGGGGCCCCCTTTTTGAGGGTAGGGACCCCCTTTTTGGGGGCAGGGATGCCCTTTGCTCCCTTGCCTTTCTTTTTGGGGGGGTCCATCCCCTTCTTCCCCCTCTTTTTGGGGGGCTCCTCCTCCCTCTTCTCCTTCTCCTCCAAACTCTGACGGATTTGGGCCTGAAAAAAAAAAAGGGGGTTCAAGAGGCACCCCTTCCCCAAAATGCCGCTAGATCCCCAACCCCAGCCCCTCCTAATCCTCCAAATCCATCCTAGAACCCCCAAAATCACTGTTGGACTCCCAAATCCCCCCCATGCCCCCCCAAAATGCCCCAAATCCCCCCAGCTCCCCCTAAATCCCCTCCAAATCCCCCCACCTCCCCCATAGACCGCCTAAATCCCCTCCAGACCCCCTCAACCCCCCCAAAAGCTCACCCTGAGCTCCTGGTGGGCCACCTGGCGCTTCCTGTGCTCGGGGTCCCGGCCCTTCCCCTTCTTCCGGGGCCGGAATTTGGGCTTGGAATGGGGGTCGTAGCCCTGGGGGAGGGAGAGGTTCAGGGTCATCCTTGGGGGGGATTTGGGGGGTCCTGGGGTGGATTTGAGGGGATTTTGGGGGGTTTTGGGAGGTCCTTTGGGGGGTCCTGGGGATGTTTTGGGGGGTTCTGGGAGGGATTTAGGGTGTCTTGGGAGTGCTGTGGGGAGTCCTGGGGTGGTTTTGGGGGCACCCAGGGTGGTAGTTT
Organism: Empidonax traillii; assembly: GCF_003031625.1. Classification (NCBI taxonomy): domain Eukaryota; kingdom Metazoa; phylum Chordata; class Aves; order Passeriformes; family Tyrannidae; genus Empidonax; species Empidonax traillii. The sequence goes on along the minus strand of NW_020962636.1, from coordinate 2,270 downwards.
GGGGGTCTCTTGGGGGGTCCTGGAGTAGTTTGGGGCATCCAAAGGAGTATTTTGGGGGCTTTTGGGGGGTTGAAGCCCGAATTTGGGGGGTGAGACCCCCCCAAAAATCCATTACCAGGCGCTGGATCCTCTCCTGGTGCTTCTGCTCCAGCCCGGCCGTGTCCACCAGGGACAGCAGGGAAGGGTCTGGGGTGATCAGCTCGGCTGGAATCTGCGGAAAAAACGAGAATTTCGGGGTCAAAATGGGAATTTTGGGGTCACAGAGAAGGTCTGGGGGGTTTGGTGAGGATTTGGGGGGATTTAGGCGGGTTTGGGAAGGGGATTTGGGGGGGGTTTGGAGAAGTTTTGGGGTTTGAGAGAATGTTTTGGGGTCAAAATCCCTCCCCCATATTTGTACCTTCTCCAGCAGCGCCTTCACCTCCCACTCCTGGCGCTGCCTCCGGCTCCGGAAGGGATTGTTCTCCAGGGCGTCAAAATTGGGCTCCCCCGCCCCTTTGGGGGAGATTTTGGGGAGCTCAAAGTTGTGGGTGGGATTTGGGGACACCCCCCCCCAAGGTCAGGGGGAAGAGAGTGGGAATTGCCCCCAAAATCCACCCGAAACGCCCCCAAAATCCCCCCCAGAATCCTCCAAAATCCATCACAAATGCCCCCAAATCCCTCCTACAACCCCTCAAATTCCCCCAATTTCCCACAGCTCCCCCCAAACCCCCCTCAAATCCCTCCCAAAGCCCCTCAAATCCCCCCAGCTCCCCCAAAACCCTCCCAAAGCCCCCCCAAATCCCACCTGGCACGAGCAGGCTGGAGAAGCCCCCCCCGTGTCCCACCCCCAGCACGTCCTCGAAGGGGCAGAACCTCAAACACTGGGGGGGTCTGGGGGGTCGGTGCTGCAGGAAGGGCCGGGGGGCACCCCCTGAACCCACCCCGGGGTACACCTGGGGGGAAAACAAGAGTTTGGGGGGATTTGAGGGGGTTTCGAGAGCTTTGGGGGGGATTTGGGGGGAATTTGAGAGGGTTTGGGGGGGAGTTGGGGGGATTTGGGGTGTTTAGGGGGGTTAGGGGTGATTTGGAGGGGATTTTAGGGGGTTGGCGAGGGATTTGGGGGGTTCACAGTGGGGTTTGGTGGAATTTGAGGGAGTTTGGAGGGACTTTGGGAGATCTGAGGAGAATTTGAGGGGGTTGGGGGGGATTTGGGGGTCCCAGGGGGTGTTTTTGGGGTTCTCAGGGAGCATTTTGGTGTGTTTTTGGGGTCCCACCTGCACCAGGTCCCCGCAGGTGGCCGCCAGGAGCCCCCTCTGGCTGAACTGCAGGTCGGCCGCCCCCGCTGGGACCCCCCACTCCTGCAGGACCCCCAAATTCCTCAGGTCGAAAATCCGCAGCTTCCGGTCCAGCCCCGACGTGGCCATCAACCTGAGGGGGGAGGAGAGGAACCCCCCAAAAATCCATCAGGGGTGAGGGGGGGACCCCAAAATACACCCAGGTGTCCCAAAATCCCGAAAATCCATCAGAATGTGATGGAAATCTGTCAAAATCTGACTGAAATCCATCAAAATTTTACTGAGATTCGTCAAAATCTCACAGAAATCTGTCAAAATCTGACTGAAATCCATCAAAATTTTACTGAGATTCGTCAAAATCTCACAGAAATCTGTCAAAATCTGGACGAAATCCATCAAAATCTGACCAACATCCTTCCAGGACCCCCCCAAAATCCATAAAAATCTGATGGAAACGCATCGAAATCTGACAGAAATCTGTCAAAAAACGATGAAAATTTCCTCAGGGACCCCCAAAATCCCCCCCAAATCCTCTGCTGGATCCCAAAATCCGGGTTTTGGGGGCGGTACCTCCCCGTGGGATCGACGGCCACGGCGCGCACGGCCCCGCGGTGCGCCAGGATCTGGGACACGGGCTCGTCGATGTTGGGGCTCCACAAGGACACCGTGCCTGGAAAAGGGGCATTTGGGGCTCAAAAAGGGGTCACAAGGGGGAGGAGACCCCAAAATCTGTCGGGGAGTCCCGAGTTTTATGGGGGATGCCCGAAATTTAATCGGGAATCCTCAAAGTTCAGCTGAAATCCCCCCCAAAATTCCATCGGGAAACAGCTGACATCCATCAGGAACCCCCAAATTTCATCAGGAACCTCCCAAAAAACCCATTAAAATCCATCAAGGACCCAAAATCCACTGGGAACCCATCCAAATCCATCAGGAACCCCCCCAAATTCCACCAGGAACCCCAGCATCCCAGGATCTCCCCCAAATCCACCAGGA
>NW_020962635.1:7685-12183 GCF_003031625.1 Empidonax traillii | reverse complement strand
AGGACATTGGGAGGTTCATCAGCTGGGATCTATCTTGTCTCTAAGGTCATATCCTCCAGTAGATATTGGGGCTCTTGGAGTCCTGTGGATGCAGAGTAGGGTGGGGGCCAAGGGGAACGAGGACATTGCAAGGAGGATTTTGCTCCCAAGGGACAGGCAAACGCGGACCGTGCTCGGGGCTAACAGTGTCTACAAATGAAAGCGGGAACTCTGCAGGTGCAGTGACCGCCGTAGGGGGTGTGGTAGGGCCCCCAGTCGACCCAAACCCTCCTTGTGCGAAAAGTCCTGCTAAACACAGCCCTACCGCAGGACCAGTCCCAGCCACTCTGCAAGGCACAAGCAGAGTCCTTTCTTCTCTTTGGCTCCCACAGATCTGACTTGATACCCTTTGAGAGGCCAGCAGATGAGCCCATGCCAAGTGTCTTAAAAAAAACCCCTACAGCTAGGTATCTTCTCTCTCTTGAAACCACAAAGCGCCACAACAAGCATTGAACATGTTCCCTCTACATACCAACAAAACTCTCAGTCTCACAGGCGAGATTCTCTTTGTGCCTTACAGCTCAAAGAGAGAAGCTTGTCAAGAGAGACTTCAGTGTCATTCCCCTTCCAACTGCAAACTTTAAGGCACTGCCATTCGACTAGGAGTGAGTTTCCCTTTGCTTTCTTTCGACTGTACAGTCCTCCACAGAGAGTTGCGCGTTCTTCTCGGCTGCAAGGAGGAGGGCGAAAGCAGCAAGGTCGCTTTGCCCGGCTCGTCCCACTCTGCTCGGCTGAAGCGGACACTCTCGACTTTCGGGGAAGCGCTTGTCTGTAAGCGCTTCAGAGTACGTCTAGCTGGGATGAACCTGCAGCGCCTTGTCATATGTACCATGTGGAAAGGTTTCGAAGCAGGACGAGACTGCCAATGCTTAGAAGTTTGCAATTCAACAGAGTAGACCCCAAAAACTTTCTGTCTTGGTACACTTCCTCGTAGTGCCTTGTTTTCAGGTTCTTGTGCGCTGAGTGGGAGTCCTTTTCTCTTTGCCTCCTTTCAACTGTACAGCTTTCCACAGAGAGTTGTGCGTTCTTCTCGGCTTCAAGGAGGAGGGAGAATGGAGCAAGGTCGCTTTGCCCGGCTCGTCTCACTCCGCGGCGGCTGAAGCGGATACTCTCAGCTCGAGGGGAAGCGCTTGTTTGTGAGCGCTTCAGAGTCCGCCTAGCAGAGATGAACGTGCAGCGCCTTGTCATATGTGCCATGTGGAAAGGTTTCGAAGCAGAACGAGACCGTCAATGCTTAGAAGTTTGCAGTTCAACAGAGTAGACCCCAAAAAATTTCTGTCTTGGCACACTTCCTCGTAGTGCCTTGTTTTCAGGTTCTTGTGCGTTGAAGCCCTTTCAACCAAGCAGATTCCTGGGTGTCCGCTTCAGCGCATGCAGTTGACAGGAGCCAGACAAAGAGACGTTGTTGCCTTTCCCTTTCTCCTTGCAGCCGAGGAGAACGAGCAGCTTTCTGTGAAAGGGTTTACAGTTGAAGGGATGCAAGGGGAAAAGGACTCCCACTCAAAAAGGTGTGCCTTGAACTGTGCAGTTGGAAGGAGTGCGTCACTGAAAGTTTTCTGTCTTGACACACTTCCTTTTTCTAGCTGTAGTCTAAAGAAGCAGAGTGCGGATCCCGGTTGTGTGGTGGAGAGTTTTGCCGGTACGTGGAGGGAAGAAGTGCAGTGCTTGGTGTGGTGCTTTGTGGTTTTAAGAGAGAGGATAACTAGCTGTGAGTTTTCTTTTTAGGAAATTTGGCATGGGCTCATCTGCCAGGCTCTCTAAGAGTATCAAGTCAGATCTCTGGGAGCTAAAAAGAAGAAGGGACTCTGTCTATTTGAGAAGGAAATCGCCTTGCTCTCGTGTGCAGTGTGTAGCTAGCTGAAGGGTCGCGAGGAGCAGGGCAAAGGGGCCATGGCTCGCTTTTTTGTACGGCAGCGGTAGAGCGAACTCTCTGGACTCTGCAAGCATGGAAGCGCTTCAGGGTACAAGCAGTTGAGTACAAGGCACCGTTGGAGAAACGTCTCAAGAGAGAAAGCTTGTCAGGACCTATCCTCTCTAATTGCAAATTTCTAAGCATTGACAGTCCCTTTCTGCTGCGAAGCCCTTACCACTGAACACATCTGAAGACACACGGCATGTTCTTCTCGGCTAGATGTACTCTGAAGCGCTTTCAGGCTGGCAGAGTCCAGAGACTTCTTTCTGCTGCTGCCACACAGGGAAGCGAGGCAGGGCAAAAGACTGCCGCCATCGCCCTGCTCCTTGCCGGCGTTCTGCTAGGCACTGAACACAAGAGCTTGGCGGTTTCCTTCTCGCTTCAGAGTACATCTAGCCGAGAAGAACATGCCGTGTGTCTTCAGATGTGTTCAGTGGTAAGGGCTTCGCAGCAGAAAGGGACTGTCAATGCTTAGAAATTTGCAATTAGAGAGGATAGGTCCTGACAAGCTTTCTCTCTTGAGACGTTTCTCCAACGGTGCCTTGTACTCAACTGCTTGTACCCTGAAGCGCTTCCATGCTTGCAGAGTCCAGAGAGTTCGCTCTACCGCTGCCGTACAAAAAAGCGAGCCATGGCCCCTTTGCCCTGCTCCTCGCGACCCTTCAGCTACACACTGCACACGAGAGCAAGGCGATTTCCTTCTCAAATAGACAGAGTCCCTTCTTCTCTTTAGCTCCCAGAGATCTGACTTGATACTCTTAGAGAGCCTGGCAGATGAGCCCATGCCAAATTTCCTAAAAAGAAAACTCACAGCTAGTTATCCTCTCTCTTAAAACCACAAAGCACCACACCAAGCACTGCACTTCTTCCCTCCACGTACCGGCAAAACTCTCCACCACACAACCGGGATCCGCACTCTGCTTCTTTAGACTACAGCTAGAAAAAAGAAGTGTGTCAAGACAGAAAACTTTCAGTGACGCACTCCTTCCAACTGCACAGTTCAAGGCACACCTTTTTGAGTGGGAGTCCTTTTCCCCTTGCATCCCTTCAACTGTAAACCCTTTCACAGAAAGCTGCTCGTTCTCCTCGGCTGCAAGGAGAAAGGGAAAGGCAACAACGTCTCTTTGTCTGGCTCCTGTCAACTGCATGCGCTGAAGCGGACACCCAGGAATCTGCTTGGTTGAAAGGGCTTCAACGCACAAGAACCTGAAAACAAGGCACTACGAGGAAGTGTGCCAAGACAGAAATTTTTTGGGGTCTACTCTGTTGAACTGCAAACTTCTAAGCATTGACGGTCTCGTTCTGCTTCGAAACCTTTCCACATGGCACATATGACAAGGCGCTGCACGTTCATCTCTGCTAGGCGGACTCTGAAGCGCTCACAAACAAGCGCTTCCCCTCGAGCTGAGAGTATCCGCTTCAGCCGCCGCGGAGTGAGACGAGCCGGGCAAAGCGACCTTGCTCCATTCTCCCTCCTCCTTGAAGCCGAGAAGAACGCACAACTCTCTGTGGAAAGCTGTACAGTTGAAAGGAGGCAAAGAGAAAAGGACTCCCACTCAGCGCACAAGAACCTGAAAACAAGGCACTACGAGGAAGTGTACCAAGACAGAAAGTTTTTGGGGTCTACTCTGTTGAATTGCAAACTTCTAAGCATTGGCAGTCTCGTCCTGCTTCGAAACCTTTCCACATGGTACATATGACAAGGCGCTGCAGGTTCATCCCAGCTAGACGTACTCTGAAGCGCTTACAGACAAGCGCTTCCCCGAAAGTCGAGAGTGTCCGCTTCAGCCGAGCAGAGTGGGACGAGCCGGGCAAAGCGACCTTGCTGCTTTCGCCCTCCTCCTTGCAGCCGAGAAGAACGCGCAACTCTCTGTGGAGGACTGTACAGTCGAAAGAAAGCAAAGGGAAACTCACTCCTAGTCGAATGGCAGTGCCTTAAAGTTTGCAGTTGGAAGGGGAATGACACTGAAGTCTCTCTTGACAAGCTTCTCTCTTTGAGCTGTAAGGCACAAAGAGGATCTCGCCTGTGAGACTGAGAGTTTTGTTGGTATGTAGAGGGAACATGTTCAATGCTTGTTGTGGCGCTTTGTGGTTTCAAGAGAGAGAAGATACCTAGCTGTAGGGATTTTTTTAAGACACTTGGCATGGGCTCATCTGCTGGCCTCTCAAAGGGTATCAAGTCAGATCTGTGGGAGCCAAAGAGAAGAAAGGACTCTGCTTGTGCCTTGCAGAGTGGCTGGGACTGGTCCTGCGGTAGGGCTGTGTTTAGCAGGACTTTTCGCACAAGGAGGGTTTGGGTCGACTGGGGGCCCTACCACACCCCCTACGGCGGTCACTGCACCTGCAGAGTTCCCGCTTTCATTTGTAGACACTGTTAGCCCCGAGCACGGTCCGCGTTTGCCTGTCCCTTGGGAGCAAAATCCTCCTTGCAATGTCCTCGTTCCCCTTGGCCCCCACCCTACTCTGCATCCACAGGACTCCAAGAGCCCCAATATCTACTGGAGGATATGACCTTAGAGACAAGATAGATCCCAGCTGATGAACCTC
>NW_020962635.1:0-1349 GCF_003031625.1 Empidonax traillii | reverse complement strand
AACAAAAGGTCGGTCACACAATGAATCACAGAATTAGAGCATCAGCTGGATTGGAAAAAACCTCTGAGATCATCAAGTCGATATCTTGATCCCCTACCACTCTGCTTACTAGAGCCTGGCACTAAGTGCCACATCCAGTCTTATCTTAAAATCCTACTGGTACAGAGGATTCCCCGCTTTCCTGAGCTGGCCATTGAAATGATTGATTATCCTCTCCTCAGAGAATTTCTTCCTAATATCTAGCCTCAACCTGATCTGGCAGAGCTTAAGACCATGCCCTCTTGTCTTCTTGATAGCTGCCAGGGAGAGGAGACCAACCCCCACCTGGCTACAACCTCCTAGCAGGTAGTTGTAGAGTGTGATTAGGTCTCCTCTGAGCATCCTCTTCTCCAGACTAAACAACCCCAGCTCCAGACTAAACAACCCCAACCCCAGACTAAACAACCCTCCCTCCCTCCTCATAGGACCTGTGCTCGAGTCCCTTCACCAGCCTGGTTGCTCTTCTCTGGACCTGCTCCAGCACCCTGACACCCTTCCTGAGGGGCCGGAACTGGACACAGAACTCACGGTGTGGCCTCATCAGTGCTGAGTCCAGGGGAAGTAATCACTTCCTTGCACCTGTTGGCCACACTGTCCCTGATCCAGGCAAGGATGTCACTGGCCTTCTTGGCCACCTGGGCACGCTGCTGGCTAATGTTCAGCTTCCTGTCCATCCAAACTCCCAGGTCCCTTTCTGCCTGGCTGCTCTTCAGCCACTCTGTCCCCTGCTGCAGGGGGTTGTTGTGGCCAAAGTGCATGACTGGGCATCCCGCTGGAATCAGCCAAACTCTCCAGTCTGTCAAGGTCCCTCTGCAGAGACCTCCTGCCTTCCAGCTGATCCACACTTCTCCCCAAGCTTGGTATCCTCTGCAAATTTGGAAATGGTGGACTCAATTCCCTCATCTAAATCATCAAGAAAGATATGAAACAGAACTGGGCCCAACACTGATCCCTAGGGGACACCACTAGTGACCGGTCACCAACTGGATGCAGCCCTGTTCACTCTCACTCTCTGGACCCAGTCAGCCGGCAGTTCTTAACCCAGCAAAAAGTGCACCTGTCCAAGCCCTGGACTGCCAGCTTTTTTTATGCTATGGGAGACGGTGTCCAGGGCCTTGCTGAAGTCCAGGAAGACACACCTACAGCCTTCCCCTTATCCACCAAGCGGGTCACTTGATCGTAAAAGGAGATCAGGTTGGTCAGACGTGACCTGCCCTTCCTAAACCTTTGCTGGCTGGCTCTGATCCCTTGTCCATCCTGTAGGTGCTGTGTGATTGCACTCAGGATGATCTGCTCTGTACCTTGCCAGG
>NW_020962634.1:9553-13609 GCF_003031625.1 Empidonax traillii | reverse complement strand
CCCACGTGTCCTGAGGGCATTAACGTGCATTGAGCGCCAGTGTCAACCAAAGCCTTATATTCTTGTGGGTCTGATGTGCCAGGCCACCGGATCCACACCGTCCAATAGACACGGTTGTCCCGTGCCTCTACCTGGCTAGAGGCAGGGCCCCTCTAGTACTGGTTTCTGTCCTGCTCATCACAGGTTTCCGTCTGCAAATACTGGTGGGAGGTACCTTCTAGTGGGTCAGATCCCTGCCCACAGGATATCGGCACTGCACTCACTTTCACGGAATTTGTTTTTCTTTGGTCCTTTAACTCTTGTACTCGGGCTGCCAAGACATGGGTAGGTTTCCTGTCCCACTGTCTCATGTCTTCTCCATGTCCAGATAGGAAATACCACAGCTCGGTTCGTGAGGTCTGTCTACCCCCTCTAGCTGGGGGACGCCCGGTTCTCACTGGTGCCACCTGGGAGGTGTTTCTCTTCATCTGTTCTAGCATTTCCTTTTGTTGATCTTGTATTTGTGTAATTATGGTAGTGAGGTTATCGATTGAGGTCTCTACAGAGGAAACACGGGTTTGTAGTGATTCTTGGACCATACTGTTGTACATCCGAACTTTATTTACTATAAGCGCCACTGGCTCACTCTTTTCCCCAGCATCTAGTGATGTCAGGTAACTGACGTGCAGGTGGTCCCATACACATGAAGTTCCACCACATGTATGGTGTACATCTAACCTGGTCAGGATCGTGACTAGCTTGCACATCTCTTCCAAACAGTACTTCCAATAGTGCCATTTCCCTCAGGCGTCGGATCCCCTCCTCCATGGTCTTCCAACCCTTCGCAAAATGGTCTTTCTGCAAGGCCTCTCTGTAAACGAATCTCCCTCTCACAGCATCCAGCAGCCGTGCCCAGAGAGAGAGAGGCCTTGATTCTCTCACAAATGCCTCTTCAAGGCCCACATCCTGGGCAATAGACCTCAAGGACCTTGCTTCACCGCTATCAAGGTTTATGGCATCACCCGTAGAGTCCCAGACTCGGATCATCCATGTCAGTATAGGCTCATTCGGGTGACGAATGACGTCTGCCCGTAATTTTCGGAGGTCGTCATACGATAAGGACTCAGTGATGATTTCTGGCTCCGGGTTGGCTGTCTGTGAGGGTCCTACTTCCCCATCATCATCAACTGGGTGGGCTGATTTGGTCTTATATTTCTTCTTTTGGATAAGGGCAACCTCCATTGACTTGTTTGGTCCCTTGGAGCTGGCCTTATCTGGAGTCACCCTTGAATCAGGCCTCTCGTTTTCATCTTTTCCTTTTCCCTGAGGGTTGCACCATACCGAGCACCTTTTTGTAGGCAACGGCTAAAGCCCCACATGCATCTACCAACTGTCTCTCTATGGGTTTATCATGACCTCTCTCCCTCACAGCTGTTATTATCTGTGTAGGGTCTAAGAGTTGTTCGAGAGTGAACTTCCATGTTGGAGGAACTGAACCACTTTTTAGAAAACTACCCAAGTCCTCCCATGGCCCATGCCACTCGAGTTTTTCCACCCCTGGGGCTGGCTTCTGTGCCCGTTCTTGGTCAATCCTGGGCCTAACCATGAATATTAGATATGACATCGTGGCAATAGTTATGACACCTTGCACAAAAGAGAAAATGTCTCTTGCATCTAAAGAGAGTTTAAATTTCTCAGAGACCATTGTATTGAAACCAAAGGGAAAATGTATGAAGGGCTGGGCAAATATACCCCCCTGTGTTTCTCCATAGGGATAGGTGCCATTATCCTTAAAACCCCAAAGGAGGCAGTGTAGATTAGAGCAGTAATATATCCATGAGAACATATCCCGAAGGAAAATAACAGGTGCTGAGTTTGCTATGTCATAACACCAGTGCGAGATCTCAAACATACTTATTGCAATGAGGGTCATAGTGTCAGAGCTGAAAAACATCGACAGGTGGGACATAGATCTCGGCATAATCATATACCACAGAAGAGCAGCAATCTTAGACTTCATGGTGCTTACAGGTTCACAAACACGTATAAAGTCACACAAGGGCAGTTATTCCTTTTCCACTTTTCCTCTCTTGGGCCCCACGTTGGGCGCCAATAAATGTCCCAGTTTAAATGAGACAAAGGTCTTTTGCTGAGGATGGATTAGGAGAAAAAGACCCAAACCTTCTTTTCTAGTAATTATAAATCCGAAATTAAGAGGCTCCGATTGAAGGAAAGCAAATTATGGAAAAGGGAAAAATAACAGTCCTTTATTAAAAGGTATGTGTGTATTAACAGGAACATGAAAAAAAAAAAACAAGTAAAACAACCAAGCAATACCCCTATACCCACCAATAATCCCCTTCAAGAACAAAACCGATAAAACCGGCAAAAAGAAAATCAAATAGTTCAATTTTTAGCACCCTTTGGTGCAGTTCCAGCCACAGTCAACAGGGGGCGCCGTCGGGTCACTGGAGATGCAAAATTTGTAATGTCCTATACCATTCACCAGGTGGTGCTGTTGAGTTATCAAAAAGTGCAGAACTTGTAATGTTCTATAGTAGTCACCAGTTGGATCAGTGGAGGAGTAGAACTTGTAATATCCAGTGCCCGTCACCAGGTGGCGCTGTGAGATCCTTGGTTGCCACCAGGTGGTGGGGGAGGAGGGGGGAAGGGGGAGGGAAACAGAAAGTTCTCCCAATGGAAGAAAAACTCACGATTTTCAGTTGGTGAGGATTTCGCGGTGAGCCAGGCCTGCAGCCAGCAACAGCTACACAGAGAACAGCAGCAAAACTCTCCTCCGACAGGAAAAGACAAAGAAGAAACCAGGCAGTCTCTCCTCTCTGCTGCTGCCTCCCCTCCAGCTCCAGAGCTCAGCCCCAACGCCCCCAGAGCTGAGCTCCAATCCCCCAAACCCCACCTCCTTCCACCCGCACAACCTACCCTTCCTCAATTCCTCCCCCTTCGCTGCTAGGAGATTAATGTCTCAGTCATTTAGGACTCAGGCCAACTCCTTTGTTTATCTGATTGCTCATTAACATCACACACGCGGCGGGGGGGGGGGAAGGGGAAAGGAAAGACAAAATTCCTTGCTAAAATCAGAACTATGACAGCTGTGCAAAACGTCAAAAAAACAGGGGGAAAAAAGTTACAGGGAGGGCGTGTAAAGCAAGGAATAACCCCCAGGAACTTTGGCAAATGGATTCTGTGGAGTCATGAGACGGAATAAATCCAAATATTCCTATTTTCAGGTTGGCCAGGGGCTTTCCCGGCCACACCGAGAAGAGGAGAGCAGTGGTTAAGGTTTTGTGAAAAGCAGTAACTCCCAGGTTTGGGATTCCAGAAGGAATGTGTGACTGTCTCTGAAAGGGAAGGGAGAGGATCTTACACCAGTCAGTGTCATGAGATAGTCTGATGGATTTGGGCAAAGGGACGCTGGCACAGAAATCCAACACAAAGAGTTCGGGGCAAACTCCGCTTTTCATGCGATGCCATCCCTGGAAAAGCTCCAGGTGGGGTGGGACGGGGCTTGGAACACCCCCGGGGGCAGAGGAGAGGTGTCCCTGCCCCCCAGGGAGGGTTGTACCGAATTCCTGGGGGTCCCTAAATGGGAAGGAGTGTTATAAGTTAGTATAAGAATTTAGACAACTCAATTCCAATTAAACACTGGTAAATTTATTAAGCAAGCGATAATAAAGCAAACAGCGCTGGGTGGCCTGGGGGGGCAGTTGCCCCGCCCGAGACACACACACTGAAAATGTAGTAAATGTTCCTTTTTATACATTTCCAAGTCCCGAGTTTTGAATGCGGCTGCCTTGAGCCTTGAGTTCGTGGTTCATTGCTAAGTGGTCACCCGGGATTTGTCAAAGATGAAAGCTGCAGTTCTTATCAGCTGTAAATTTTACCAATACTGATACTTGTTTGTTTAGCAAGATGTCTGCCATTATTTTTACTGACACTTGCTTGATTAACAGGATGTCCATGAAACTTATCTTGTTGAATTATAACAAAAGTTCCTTATTCCCTCATACACATAAGATTTTATGAACAAACTTAACCCTTCTATTACATGAGGATGAG
>NW_020962634.1:0-4503 GCF_003031625.1 Empidonax traillii | reverse complement strand
GTCCTCACCTGCCCCCTCACCTGCCCCCTCACCTGGCTGCAGCCTCAGTGCCCGCTCCAGGTACTCGTCCTCGGAGATTTCCCACCCGTCCTCGTCCAGGAGCTCCCGGGTGCGATCCATGATGGCCCAGATGAAATTGGGGAAGAAAAGGGCGAATCTGTGGGAATCGCTGAGGGCGCCGCGCTCGGGGTTCTCTCTGCACGTGATGAGCTCGGGCAGCTCCGACAGCCACCTGGGCCAGGTGAGGAACCGTGGTGTGAGGGACCCCCTGGACCCCCAGACATGCTCGGGGGAGGGGGAGACTCCCCCCCAAGGCCTGGGGCTCACCACGGCCCCCCCCCCCAGCCCTGGGGGTCACCACGGTGGGGGAAACTCCTGAGGACCCAAAACGTGTCCGGGGGGGTCCACTGGGTTCCCATCCACCCCCCACCCCAAATCAAGGGAGGTCCCCACGCTCCTGCCCCACCCCAAATCAAGGGGGGGCCCTCATTTTCCTGTCCCACCCCAAATCAAGGGAGGTCCCCATTTTCCTGTCCCCCCTTCTCCAGCTGAGGGGGGGGCCCTGGAGCCCCCCCAGGTACCTCAGCCGGTCCATGTCCTGCTGGGTGATGTCCCCGTGGCTGGTGTGGATCAGGGAGCTGCAGAGGAGCAGGGTCAGCACCAGCAGCCACCGGGAGCTCTCCAGATCCCCCTGCAATGGCCCCATCCCGGTCAGACACCCCCAGGACCCCGCTGAACCCTAGGGTTTGGGGAGGACCCTCCCCCTCCACCCCCACGAGCCTCGGGGTGTCCCTGGGGCGTCCTGGGCAGGGCTGAGATCCAGAGGGTCCTTCCCACTCGGGATGTTCCACAATTTCATGGTTATTCCAAATTTTTATAACCCTTGGGAGGTCCCCGAGACCTCCCCCCCCAACTACTAGCTCTCCTCCTGCTGCACTTTTCCTGAAATCCAGAGGAATTTGGCAATTTCTCCAATGTGATCCCCTTCTCTGGGGGGGCACCCGGGCCCCAGTGATCCCCTGGGGGTCCTTCCCACTCAGGACATTCCATTATCCTCAATTTTAACTCTTGGGGTCCCTCAGACCCTCCTTCCTCAGATTCCTCCCCCCCCCCCCCAGGTCCTCATTCCTAATTCTGCTGCACTTTGTCCCAAAACCCAGGAATTTGGCAACCTGCCTGACCCCATGGCCACCGTGAGGGGGGACTGGGGGGGGGAAGGACACACACCAGGGCCCAGGTGAGCCCCAGGTGCTGGGGGTGCTCAGGGGGACCCCCCCAGGGCCTCACCCACCTCGTCCAGGTGTACCTCGGTGTGCAGCAGGACCAGGGTGTGGTTAGGCAGGTGAGGGTGGGGGAGGCAGCCCACCCACATCCGGTTGGGGGGGGAACCCACGGAGACCCCTGGGGGGACACGGGTGTTGCACAGGGGGGAAACAGAGAGGGAAGGAGCAGGTACCACCCTGGCCACTCAGGTACCGCCTTGGCCACTCAGGTACCACCCTGGCCTCCCAGGTACCCCCACCATGCAGGTACCTCAACCATCCAGGTACCCCAGTCAGGTACCTCACCCATACAGGTACCCCATCCATCCAGGTACCCCATCCATCCAGGTACCCCATCCATCCAGGTACCTCATCCAGGTACCCCACCCATCCAGGTACCTCACCCATCCACCTGCCTCAGCCATCCAGGGCAGGACCTCCCTCCCCTTCCCAGCCTGTCCCTCAGGTGAGACTCGACTCACCTGTCCCTCAGGTGAGACTCCACTCACCTGTCCCTCAGGTGAGACTCCACTCACCTGTCCCTCAGGTGGGACTCCACTCACCTTCCTGGTCGGACCTGATGGCAGCCACGACCACCACGGGCTGTTTGACCCCCGACAGCACCCGCAGGGCCTCGGAATAGACCACCAGCCCCTGCTCCTGGGAATTCTCCACCAGGCAGACGGGGCTCAGCCCCTCCTGCCCCGCTGCCAGCGCATCCAGCTGCCCCATCCTGGAAGGGGAAGGGGACACGGGTGGGTGTGGGGTGGGCATGGCCCCAAACACGGAGCAGCACACACTGGAGAGCTGGAATGGGTTTTGAGGGGGAAGGGACCTTGAAGCTCGTTCCATCCTGGCCCCTGCCACGGGCAGGGACACCTTCCACAAGCCCAGGTGGCTCCAAGCCCTGTCCAACCTGGCCTGGAACAGCTCCAGGGACGGGGCAGCCACAGCTTCTCTGGGAGATTCATTCCAGTCCTTTACCCACAGCTAAAGATTTCTCCCTCAGATCCATCCAATCACCCTCTGTTCCAGGGTGCAGCCCCTGTGACCCCCCCAGCTCCTGCAGGAAAACTGTGACCCCCCCCAGCTCCTGCAGCCCCTGTGACACCCCCAGCTCCTGCAGGAAAACTGTGACACCCCCCCAGTTCCTGCAGCCTCCTGCACCCCCCCAGTTCCTGTGACACCCCCACTGTGACCCCCCCAGCTCCTGCAGCCCCTCTCCCAGCTCAGCTGGGCAGGACAGGGAGGACAGGGAGGACAGGGAGGACACTGTCCCATGGCCTGCCCTGCAGCCCCAGAGTGGCTGGTGGGTCCCAGACCCCCTGGAGGGGTTGGCCACAGGGACCAGAGCAGATAAAACCAGGCTGTGGCCCTGCCATTGACTATGTGAGAGCTGCTCTGCCACAGGGTTCTAGTGGCAGCTTTAATATCTGCCTCTCCCTCTTTCTCCTTCTCTCTTCTCGTTCCCTCTGCTTCTCTTTCTCTGCTCCTTTCCTGATGCTCTGGGTGGCTTTGGGACCACAGCCAGCACGGGGTTTAGGGAGGGCAGGGCCTGTCTGATCATCCTGATCTCCTTTTATGCTCAGGGGACCCGCCTGGTGGATGAGGGGCAGGCTGGGGATGTGTCTGCCTGGACTCCAGCAGAGCCTTGGACACCGTCTCCCATAAAATACTCCCGGAAAAGCTGCAGCCCAGGGCTTGGACAGGGTACTGTGCTGGGTCAGGAACTGGCTGGAGGGCCCAGAGAGTGGTGGGGACGGGGCTGCATCCAGCTGGGATCCAGTCACCAGTGGTGTCCCCAGGGATCAGTGCTGGGCCCAGTCCTGTTTAACACCTTTATTGACAATTTAGACGAGGGGATTGAGTCCACCATTAGTGAATTTGCAGCTGACACCAAGCTGGGGGGGTGTTGATGTGCTGGAAGGCAGGAGGGCTCTGCAGAGGGACCTGGACAAGCTGGATCCATGGGCTGATTCCAAGGGAATGAGGTTCAACCAGGCCAAGTGCCGGGTCCTGCCCTTGGGCCACAACAAGCCCCGGCAGCCCCAGGGCTGGGGACAGAGTGGCTGGAGAGCAGCCAGGCAGGAAGGGAGCTGGGAGTGTGGAGGGACAGGAGCTGAACAGGAGCCAGAGTGTGCCCAGGGGGCCAAGAGGGCCAAGGGATCCTGGCCTGGCTCAGGACCAGCGGCAGCAGGAGCAGGGCAGGGATTGTGTCCCTGTGAGGTCACCCCTGGAGTGCCGTGTCCAGCTCTGGGCCCCTCAGCTCAGGAAGGACATGGAGGGGCTGGAGCAGGTCCAGAGAAGAGCAGCGAGGCTGGGGAAGGGACTGGAGCACAATTCCCATGAGGAGGGGCTGAGGGAGCTGGGGGGGCTCAGCCTGGAGAGGAGGAGGCTCAGGGGTGACCTCAGCACTCCACAATTCCCTGGCAGGAGGTTGGAGCCGGGTGGGGGTTGGTCTCTTTGGTCTCCTCTCCCAGGAACCAGCAGTAGGACAAGAGGGCTTGATCTCAAGTTGAGCCAGGGGAGGTTTGGGTTGGATATCAGGAGGAAATTCTTTACAGAGAGAGTAATCAGCCACTGGAATGGGCTGCCCAGGGAGGGGGTGGATTCTCCTTCCCTGGGGGTGTTTAAGAACAGACTGGGTGTGGCCTCAGTGCCATAGTCTGGTAACTGTGGTGGTCGTGGATCAAGGGTTGGACTTGATGATCTCAGAGATCCTTTCCAACCCATCTGATTCTGTGATTCTCTGATTCTGTGACCTTGACTGAAGTGCTCTGGATTGGGGTGTGCCGGGTCAGTGTTGTGATGGAGCCATTTTGAACTTTTGCCAAGTTCCTTCATTTTCTCACCTAAATTAATAAAAGTACTTCTCGGGAACGAGCCTGTGGCTTGTTCTCTTGACACTGTCTCAAGGTATTAAAAGAGCCCTATATTTGTATTTTAAAGGAAAACTCCTGGCTGAGCCTCCTGGGCTGGGGGAAGGTGTCCCTGCCCGTGGCACGGGGCTCTGGGGGGGGCTGGGAGGTCCCTTCCCACCCACCCCCCTCTCCCAGGGACACTCTCAGTGCTGCCATCGTGGGGTCCCCCTCTCCTTCCCTCCCCCTGGTCCCTGGGGTGACCCCTTCTCCCCTCCCCACCCCCAGAGCTCAGACCTGCCCCGTCCTCGAGTGTCACCCGACGGTGACAGCGACAGCGACAGCGGGGGTGGCTTCACCCAACGCTGACCTGTCCCCCTCGC
>NW_020962633.1:8013-9055 GCF_003031625.1 Empidonax traillii | reverse complement strand
CAGCAACTCACCTGCACTGCTCTGCAGCCACAGCCTTGCCGTGCCAAAGGGCTGCCAAGGTTCCTCCCCTGAGCAGCTCTGCCCTGTCCTCCCAGCCCAGGATCCCTTTCACCTCCTGCTCCCTTCTCCTGCCTGCCCTTGCTGCCTGCAGCTCCTGCCCTGCTCTGCCATAGGGCCACTTCCTCTGCCCTGCAGGCACCGGGAGAGGCCTTCTGAAAGATCCTACAAGCTGTGGGATGTGGCAGCTTTAGGAGATCCCTGCAGGAAGGGAAGTTTCAGTGTCATCCAGCCAGAGAATTCTTCATTCAAATCCTAGGAAGGTTTCTGCCACAGTGAGAGCTCAGTCCCCTCCCAGCCCAGGCTGCCTCTCATCTCTCTGCCTTCTCTCCTGTGCCCTGGGTGCTGCAGGCAGTGCCCTCAGCCCTGCTGGGCTGTGCAGAGGAGCTGCTCCTGGGCAGAGCTGTGTCTTTGAAGCTTTCCTTGGTTGCCAGGAGCTCCCTGTGTGCCAGGAGCCCAGCCCAGCTCAGCAGCACAGCAACAGCCCCAGGCATTTCATCAGCCTCGGGGGCTTTGGGGATGAGTCCCTGAGCCTCAGTCCCTTAGAGGAAGTTGAGGAATTCTCTAAAGAATTTAAAGTCAAATGCAAACTTTAAAGTTTTTTGCTGTGTTAATGGGTCCCACTGAGGGACATGGCTGAGAAAGTCATCTCAGGGTTCAGTTAGAGCAGAAAACTGCAGACAGCGATGACAAGGATGGACAAGCAAGGCAAAGGTGGTTCTGATGCTGAAGAAACATTGTTTTGTTTCCTCAATCCAAAGGACCAAGGCCTGACCCCCAGCCCCTGGGAAGGCACATCCTGTCCCTGCCTCATTGCTCAGGGCTCTTCCTGGGGCACTGGGATGTGGGATGGGCAGTGCCAAGGGCAGGATGATGGGGTGGCACCTGCCAGGCTGCTGAGCAGGGACAAGGAGGCCAGGAGGCCCCAGGGCTGCAAGGGCCACTTGTGTCCTCCTGGCCTCAGGGGCACAGCCAGCAGCCATGG
>NW_020962633.1:0-4514 GCF_003031625.1 Empidonax traillii | reverse complement strand
AGGGGCAATTGTGACCCTGTGGGGCCTCAGGGTCTGTTGGGAAACACAAAGGGATGTGTGGGGGTGTTTCACTGACCACCAGGAGAATTTTGGAGAGGGACCTTTACACACCCAGATCTTGATGTGTCCACACATCTCTGCCTGGGTGTGGGTGTGAATTGACTGTGGTGTGAATGTTGTTATTGTGAACCTATGATTCAGTCACTGTGAAAATTGTAGCAAATGCTATTGAATCACTTGATAACTGTTAAGTTGGTCAAAAATAAAATGCTACTAATTTCTCTTGCCTCCTTATATTTGTTTCCAAATACTGTGCCCCCTGACCCTCTTGCATCCCAAGGCTCTGTGTAAATCTCTCTTTCATCAAAAGAATATATTTCTGTATTGTCCACTTTAAAAGTTTCCTCCTTAGCTAAACTACAAAACAACTCTAATTAGTTGTTGAAGACTTGAAAACATGAAGACAATTAAAGGAATGAAAACAATTTGGTTTTCTGTATTTTAATGAGCCCCACAGCGTGTTTAAAGAAAATTCCATTTTCCTCAACTACTGAGAGAAAATTGAAGAAGCTGCTGAAGAAGTCAGAAGGCAAACTCCCAGTCCCTTGAAGCATTGCTGGGCCCCACTGAGGGCACGCACTGACAAAGCCTCCCCAGGGACTCCTGAGAGCAGATCCTTGCAGGCCAGGAGTGCAGGCAGACAAAGGAAAGTGTCTTGTGGTGGCCTGAGAGGCAGAGGCAGCTGCCAGAGCCAAGGGCACAAAGGCCTGGGTGCCTTTGGGCCTTGCAGCCCTGCCAGAGCCCTTGGCCATCTCTCCTGCAGGCTGTGCATCTGCATAAGTTTAACTCTTTGTAGTGGTTTTGAGTCTAGGCCTTCCTTGGTGATCAGGTTGTAACCAAGGAACCAAGGTCATGTTCCCAGTATTCCATATGATTTTACATAAGCAAGAGTATAATTAAGGAAAGAGAGGAAGCTCTCGCTCTCTTTCTTCCGGCGGACCCAAGGTGGAGGTAACTCTACTGTCGCTCTGCCCGGGTGAGGGAGTGAGGCCTGGCGTGTCTGGTTGGCCTTGAGAGGCGGACAGTGCTGTGGTAGCTGTGTGGTGTGGCTCGCTTCCTCTCGAGGGGAGTATTTAACTTTTTGTCCCTTTTTGTCCCTTTTGTATCCCTTTTTGTCCCTTTTTCCCTTTTCCGTTTCCCTTCCCTTTTCCCTTTTGGGGAGTTCCCTTTGGTTGGTAGTGTGTATATAGTTTTCTTTATGTATATAGAAATTTGAAATTTATTCGGTTTGGGTTTTTTTGGTTTTTTTTTCAGTCGGCTAGAAGAAAGTAAAAGGGAGGGGGAAGGTTTTGTCCCCGGAGTCCAGGCACTTGGCTAGGAGCCAAGTCCAACCTGGGACATTTTTTGGAGGTTCCACCGAGATTACCAGTAGGTTGTTTTGGTAACAATTTCTGGGCAGGTGGCCAAGTTCTGCCAAGCATTGCCTTTGTTTGGGAACAGTGCTGGGATTGCAGCCAAGAGGGATTTGTTTATATAAATATACCTCTTGTTTAAGAACAGTGAGGACAACGTATAAACAATGGCCACTTTCCTAATTTTCAATGTGCTGTTAGCAGCTTTTGCACCTGTTTTAGGCTACTACATGTGGGACAATCCAAATCCAACAGTGTTCAATTGGCGAGACATTTGGGAAAGGTATTCTTCCTATCTTGACTTTAAAAGTTGGATACTAGAAATTCCCAGACTGACTGTTGCCTCTAATAATTATGTAAATTGTGTGGCAACAATTTTGTTTATGATGAATGTGATGAACATACTCTTTAAAATTGGAAGGATTGTGTTACACTGGTTTCCTTGTTTTAGGAAAGGCCGTACTTCAAAGGGATTACCTGGAGCTTTGGAAAGGGGCTTGAAAAGGGCAGTTCCTGGTTGGCAAGGAGCATGGGAAGGGTTTGGTAAATGGATAGGGCGCTTGGCACCTCCCATTACTTGGGACTTCACGCCAGCACAGGCCTTTGATCCTAAACCCGTCGTTTAATGGAGGGTTGTCTTACATACAAGGATCCAAATACCCAAATCTCTGCTCTATGTTGGGGCCTAGCTAGTGCTTACCGAGCCGCTGTAGACCATGTTCAGAAAGCTAAGGCTGAGTCAGGGACACAAACTACACCACTCAGAATGGAATCCACCAAGGCCAGAGTCCAGACGCCATTTGAAGCCAGCACAGCTGGGACCAAACCTGCGAACACTGGAGTTCCAATTATGGACTTTATGAACATGGGAACTCACATGTCAACACCTACAGCCGCCTCTATGACCGAGACCGGGGCCCACACCATAGATCCTGAAATCACTATCGCCCCCATAACAAAAAAGAAGATGTGGATAAGGGATGATGCAGAGTCCACAAGCCAACCCCCACGACTGAGGCGTGTAACTGTAGAAGAAGAACGAGCCGTGAGAGAAGGAGCACGTCCCAAGGAATTGGGGGCGCGTCCAAAAGAGAGGGGGATGCGTCTGAAGGAAGAAGGGGCAACAGCTCGGGTGCCTGATGGAACACAGAAGCCGAGGAGAATGTTGACACCTGAATACACTCTTCTTGACTGTTCCACAGAAGAAATGGAGGAATATCTAAAATCCTCATCCCAGGGTTCGGAGAATTATTCATTACCTCCACCCATCAGAAGCCCATCCCCGAGGCGTGTTCCGTTTCCACATCCACGTGAGAGAGGCAGAGTGGAGACAGCTCCACATAGATACGTCAGAAGAGAGGTGGAAATGGATAGGAGGGATGTCCATCCAGAAGCAGGAGTCGTGAGAACATCTGAAGTATTACGATCATTGACCCCAGCAGAGCTCCGGGATTTAAGAAAAGATTATAGTCGCTGGCCTGGTGAACGAATTCTAACCTGACTGGTATGATGCTGAGATAATGGAGCTAGAAGCCACATGCTGGAAGGTCATGAAGCACAGCAGTTGGGATCTCTGGCTCGAGACCGTGAGATTGAACAAGGGATTGCACGAGAGCGACTTAGTCATAGTCTCTGGCTTAGGATCCTTACTGCGGTGAGAGAGAGATATCCATTTAAAGAGTACTTAACAAGTTCTCCAAAAAAATGGACAACTGCGGAAGAAGGTATTCAATATCTACGGGAACTGGCCATGCTTAAACTTATCTTCAGTAAGCCGGACTATTATGATATCTTAGACCCTGCGCGTCTCCCATGTACCAATCCAATGTGGAGAAAAGTGATTAAAGGTGCCCCTGCACAATACATCAACTGCCTAATTTCAGCATTCCATCCAAAGTTGGATGAACCAGATGTAGAAACAATGTGTCAGTGGATACAGACCATGGCAGAGAATTTCGAAGATCTTTCCGAAGTCCGACGTCAACCCACCCGCTCTAAGGGAAAAATGGAAGGAGATTATGAATATTCCCAATATGAAGATGACTACGAAGACGGAGATGACTACAGAGACACACCAGTAAAGCGATCTAGACCACAAGCTCGACCTCAACCTCTATCTTGGTCCAGATCTCGGTCAACAACTCCTCCCCCTACACGCAGGAGGAAGGGCCCTAACCGTCAATCACGTAATCAGTTGTGGTCCTACTTACGCAATCAGGGAGAGAACATGAAAAAATGGGATGGACAGCCCACTTCCAAACTTCAGGTCAGAGTGAAAGAGCTGAAGCAGAAGGAAGCCAACAAGAAACTTGTCTTTGTAGTTGATGCGGATTTTGTGGAAAAACAGTTGCAATCTCCACAATACAAGAAGGCTGCAGTTCACTTTCCAGACAACAAGAAGGCCACTGGTGGAGCAAAGAGGACATCTGACACTGAATGCTCTGACAAAGACCAATAGAGGGGCCCTGCCTTCTGCCAGGAGAAGGAAAGAGACCTGAAGGACAATCAGGTTTACTGGGCTGTGTGGGTTCAATGGCCTGGCACCTCGGATCCACAGAGATACCGGGCTTTGATAGACACCGGTGCCCAGTGTACATTGATGCTGCCTGAACATGACACTACAGAGACTGTTTGTATTTCTGGGGCGACAGGAGGGTCCCAAGAGTTGTCAGTGGTAGAGGCCGAAGTAAGCTTGACTGGAAACCAATGGGAAAAGCATCCCATTGTGAAGGGGCCAGAAGCCCCTTGTATCCTTGATATTGATTACCTGAGAAGAGGATACTTCAAGGACCCGAAGGGATACCGATGGGCTTTTGGTGTAGCCATGGTGACTGAGGAGAAATACAAGCAATTGTCTGCCCTGCCTGGCCTCTCAGAAGATCCTTCTGTTGTAGGACTCCTATGAGTTGATGATCAACAAGTGCCAATAGCCACTTCAACAGTACATAGGCGACAATACCGGACCAATCGAGATGCTGTGATCCCTATTCAAAAGATGATCAGGAAGTTGGAGAGTCAAGGGGTGGTCAGTAAGACTCACTCACCCTTCAACAGCCCCATTTGGCCTGTATGCAAATCCAATGGTGAATGGAGACTGACGGT
>NW_020962632.1:9214-12978 GCF_003031625.1 Empidonax traillii | reverse complement strand
ACAGAAAGGGTAATCAAGCATTGGAACAGCCTACCCAGAGAGGTGGTGGATTCACCATCCCTGGAGGTTTTCAAGCAGAGATTGGATGTGGCCCTTAGTGCCATGATATAGTAATTGGAGTTGGATCAGGGGTTGGACTTGATGATCTTGGAGGTCTTTTCCAACCCAATCTATTCTATGATTCTATGATTCTATGATTTGATCCTATGATTGAGCCATATTATTTTTTTCATAGAAGCTTAATTTAGTCACTAGTTACTAGTTGGTCACTGTAATACTGTCCAGAAAATTTGAAAATTCAAGATGCAGAACAGTACTCAAGGCTGCAACTGATAGGCTCAGACACCAGTCCAGAGGCAGCCTGCCCTATGCACACTCCTGCTGGCCTTACATGCTGCCTAGTGTAAGAATTTTGCAGGAATTTTGCATAACTGTCTGCTAACATGGCAACCTGTGGTCTCCCCAGTGAAGTCCGGGGGCATGGTGAGATCCTCTCATCAGTAATAGAACAGATACAAACCTACTGAAAGTAAAATTTGGATGATTTCAAGTTAATATAAATTATGTCCTCCACAAAAAACCCCAAACAAACAACAAAACAAACAAAACAAAAAAACCCCACCCAACAACACCAAAAACCCCACAAACAAACAAACCAACAAACAAAAAACCAACACACCAAAAAAACCACCACACTTGCTTTTAAGATCATATCTTAAAGAGATTAGAAAGTGTTTATTTTTAAGTCATTTGCAAGAAAGTAAAGAAAATATGATCGTCAAATTTAGGAGGCTTACCTGAAATTGGTTTTTGCAAACACAAAAGGCAAAAGGACTGACAGAGGATCACTGAAGGAGAATGTCTGTAAATTGCTTACTTTTAATTTCTGTGCCACCTTACAAAAATACTTTACATATATAAATCCAATATAGGCCAAATTCATCTCCAAAATAAAACCCTGAATAAAAGAGAAGAGTTTGGTTATGAAGGAAAAAATGAGAGGAATATTTATTCAATTTTCCAAACTGCCTGCAGTTTTGCATCACTAAACCAATTTATATTATTAATGGTTTAGAATTCAAATATAAACATATCTGTAGACTCATAGAATCACAGAGTCACTCTAACCCAACTACCAGGGGCAGGGACACCTTTCACCAGATCAAGTTGCTACTGAACATGGCCTTGAACACTTCCAGGGAAGGGGCAGCCACAGTTTCTCTGAGCAACCTGGTCCAGTGTCTCACCATGGTCACAGTAAAGAATTTCTTCCTAATATCTAAACTAAATCTACTCTCTTTCAGTTTAAAGCCATTCCCTTTAGTCATGCCACTACAGACCCAGGTAAAAGGTCTCTCGATCTTTCTTATAAGCCCCTTTAAGTATGGAAAGGTCTCCCTGAAGCCTTCACTTAATTATTAATAGATAAGATTATAAAGAAAAGTCATTCAGAAAGGTTCCCAAAACCTCATAGTGGCAGAATATATGCTGTGGCAGTAACTGCAATGGTGCACATTTAGGGCAAGTATAACTTTGACTATCTGAATGCATTGTAAATTATTATTTAAGTGAAGGCAGCCACAGTAATGAGCTATGTGACACACTGCATGACCTCATTCAAGTTCAGTGTCCATGCAAGCAAATTAAGCAATATTACACAATAAAAAATTAAATAAAATTTATTATAATGTCATTATCGTATGTCATTATAGTATGTCATTATTTCATCAAGTGTCTGAGATTTTATCAGGTGATTTCATTCTTTATCACTAGCACCAATGCACAAGGAATAAATACTTTTTGCATCACAAAGTTGCATAGCACAGCTTGTCAAACAGCTTGGTTACCAAATAACATCCCATTTAAGTCAGTGTTAAAACTTTAATTACCCAGAGTAAATTACTGTAGGTCTCCAAAATAGCCTACACTGTAGTCACCCTCCATGGCAGGATATTATTCTGAGCTAAAATCTATGTTGCTGTGAAATTAGATTGGATTTATCCAAGCTGGATGGTTTAAAGCTATCTTGAGTGTCTTTTTATTACAATACAGTCATTATGGGTGGTGCAGCTCGCAGATTTAGACATCTAAATTTAGATGTTTACATGCAAGCTAAGGTCCCATTACAATCAATACAGATCTAATCAGATAAATTTACTGAAACCTAGAGATCTATTCAGTCAACCCTAAAATAGGCAGTTACTTTTGGATAGTTATTTTAGGCTATCCACAGAATTTTCCTCAACACAATATGAGCATAGCCCTGCCTTGTAATGCAGTCTCAGGATCTTTAGACGGGTGATCCTTAATGTAACTCCAGCACTATTATTCTGTTATATAAGTTTTGAAATTTCAGTCCTCATGCATTGAAATGCTGCTTTCTTAATTAGTTCCCTTGATTTGGTTACCATACAGAAAGAAAGAATCAAGTACACAACAGTCATTCATTTCAACCTCAGCTTGAAACCTCAAACTTGAAACTCAGTTTCTGCACAGAGCATCAGTGGGGAAAGACAACACTCTTTCCTGGCCAAAGGTTAGTATCCACTAGGGGAGACAGTCTCCTAAAATCTTTGGTGCATAAACCAAAGCCTGACATTTCAGATAATCCCTTATTCTCCCAGCTGTAGAACACACTGAAAATTCCCTCTTAGTCTCTCACAACAGACTAGGCTGCCTAGGACTTACTTACCTTCAGGCTGTGGTGCTGGTTACAGCAAACAACAATTCAGATGCTTGTGCTTAGTTGAACAAATTCTTATTTTACAAAAGGAAAATAAAAGATGGAAGACTGGTAAAATGGAATTAGAAGCTAAATTGATATGAAAGGATATGAAGCTATAATCTGACATAAAGATTTCAGGGCTTGCTCAGAACATGCAAATTGATGATATCGGCTTGCCCCTTCACACAAGATATAATCTTGTCTCTTTTTTTTTGGCCCAGGAAAATGATGCAGAGATAATGGAAGCCATGGTCAGAGCAGTAATGTTATTAATTTGTCCTGCTGTATGTGGGACTTACACAGATCATGAAGATTAATTTAGGTCTACCACAACAAACCACTGGGGCTTATATGCTGCCTTCTGTATTAAATATATCTAGATGTTGCTATAACAATGTTTTATCATTCTCTGGATCCACTAGACCTTCCAATAAATAGAGTCTTCTCTTGTGAGGAACTTCTATCTCTTTCTGCCTTCTCCAGCTCTCAGCAGATCATAGGCCAGTTCTCTGCACCAATCTGTGCTTGCTGGATGGCTCTGCAGACCTCCAGAGAGCTGCAGCATCATCTACTGCACCACACAAAGTCTTAGCTGGCAAAGTTATATCAATGCATATGCCAGAGAGATAAAAAAGTCACCTAGTAACTTTGAAATCATTTCTATAATGTGGCTTATGGGAGGTAGGTGAATCTTCTGATCTTTTTAAATAACTGACAGCATGCAAGTTTCTATGAAGCCAGTGGCGTAGAGCTTTGTAGATACCAGTGGGTGAATTAGTTTCTAAATTTTATCTGCCAGGAAAGTCTGGAATGACTATTTGGTAGTCTGGAAGATCAAATCATAAAAATTTGAGTCTGCAGAAAAGACCCTACTAGCCCATAGTAAGTTTCAAAATTTATCCCAAATGGAGTATAACATTTCTGACAATTTTAATATCATGCCAACCACTTTTATGTGAAATTTGAGAAGGCCTAATTAATAATTATTTTTTAAATGCTGAATTGCCTTTAGGCAACCTATTATTTGCGATAAAAATTT
>NW_020962632.1:0-4516 GCF_003031625.1 Empidonax traillii | reverse complement strand
TGGCAGAAACTGGAGGTACTACAGAACACTGGCAAGAAAGTGGTAAGTGTCATGGAAGACCTGAGTAATTATGAGAAATAAAATGCAAAAATCTGCAAAAGATCATGTTTACTTAAATCTGCTCACGGAACAACTCATAAGCAGTTTGCTACTTTTGGAGGAAGGTTCAAGGGAGGATCCAGCTTCTGGTGTCATTCATACTGCTTTCCTAGCTGCACAAGGTTTTTCTCCATATTCCTGTGGGAAAAAAATTAGGAATATATGAAATCAAGTTTCATGAAGTCTGTATCACATTCAACATTCAACAGACATTACTTTCATTTTCCTTTGTGTGGAGCTATAAAACTGCCTTCCCCTAGCAGAGCC
The DNA here is from genome assembly GCF_003031625.1 of Empidonax traillii. Lineage (NCBI taxonomy): Eukaryota > Metazoa > Chordata > Aves > Passeriformes > Tyrannidae > Empidonax > Empidonax traillii. The sequence goes on along the minus strand of NW_020962632.1, from coordinate 4,150 downwards.
CGTGCAATCAAGGGCAGAAGAAAGCCCAAGAAGTACTGCTCCTCTGAAAATAAAAAGAACATGAGAGAGGTCTGTGTGTGTGCTGAGAGGTTCAGGTTTTAACACTGGACATGGAGTCTGGGTTCAGTTTCCACATGACTTTGAACATGTCAAAAGTCTCTAGATACGTATGTGTTTTAGAATGGCAGCTATTTATACCTCTGCAATATCTTTGAGGAGCCATGATTAAGATACCCATCCCTAAAATCAGAATAATAGCATTTTTCTCTATCAGAGGAATTATGTACAAAAAAAAAAAAAAGTATGTTGATGATGATGAAGCAATCAGATACTGCTGTAATCAGTACCTTCAATTGTATTTGGGAAGGCTGATGCAGCCACTCCAGAGGCTAGGAACAAAGAACTGTGAAAAATATTCTCTCTAAAAAATTACTTTTAAAACTTCTCTTGGTTTCCCCAGACAGGAGGTGATCTGAGTCTTGGTCTAACACTACACATGCAAAGAGAGCCATCACAGCCCAGTGTTCTGTTGATAACTGATTTTCTATGTCCCTTTTTGTTTCAGTAGCTCTAGTAGCCCAACTCCAGCTCTGCTGAGCTGTCCTGCCACATCCACAAATTACCAGCTTTTTTCTGTGCCCCTCTGGTGCCTGCACAGCCAGAAGATGGTTCTGAGCTGTGCACACAGCAAACGCCTGGCAGGCACCTGTGGGCTGGGTGGTCACCTGGCAGGATAAGAAGAACAGTTACTTTTGAACCTCCTACAGAACTCTTCTTTCACCAGATATTATTGCTACTCTTTTTTCATATTTCTGAATTTCTAACCTTCCAACTGAAAGTCAAGAGATAGTAAGGGAAGGTCCTTGCAACTCAGCAGCCCCAAAAATATATCACTGCCATTGCTAGTAACAGGCTACAGGCTTCAACTGGATTCTCAAGGTCCCAGGACTGAGGCTCAGCAGGCTTTGCCAGAACTTGGCCTGCCTGGTCTTTTCTTTCAGCTTGTTAAGATATAACAACAATTTTTCTGTGTGAAAGGGTTGCTATGCCTAATGAGTTGTCTTTTTGCTCGTTTTGATGGTAAACCATAGCTTTTTCTATAAACAGATTTGCAAACAATTCTCTGTGTAGAGGGAAATATTTCACTTTTCAGCATATGCTCTAGTCGTAGAGCAGCGCAGGGATGGTATGATAACACTGGGAACACAAGATGGAATATAGAGGAGTACAGGCATGAGGGTGATAAGGAAGAGGCCACAGGTTAGCACTGGGGACCTCAGGGATTTAGATGATTCATCATTCATTGGTTAAAGAAATGAACATATGGAGCTTGACAAAACCAGTTTCAGGGGTCACAAAGACATCAAAGGAAAAACAACTTATATTTTTAAAACAGCTTACATATAAAATTTGGATGCAGTATGATGTTGCAGACATTAACAACGAACAGGGTGTCAGTCTGTGTCAGACACCATGAAAACAGCTTCAAGTGAACACAGAGTGAAGAAAAGACCATCAACAGACTTCCCTGACAAAGCAGAAGAAATCCTACCATCAAAAACATTCTTCCCAGCAAAAAACATTGAGGCATGGAACCTTTCTGCAACCTCCTGCTCCCTGCCTTCTCTGTGAGAAAAACTGGACCCACTGATCCAAGACCCATAAGGGCAGTGGATAGGTGTGCATAATAACTTTAAGCAATTATTATTACTGAGACCTATTTGCAGTAATACCATTTATATCTTTTTTTTTTCTGCATTTATTAGATATAGCAATTCCTTTGATCATTGCATTGAGATTTCAATAATACCAACAATAAATTCTTGGCTTTACTTATGAGGCATTTCCTTTTTGCATTACAAGATTTTGTATTTAGCAGAATGACAGACAAACAAGTACAATGGTTACATAAACTCTCTTTCTTTGGATGCCAGGCTTAGAACTGAGATCCAATTGCAACAACAGGGTAGAATCCATTCTCTTCTATCTTCCTTTTTTCTTTTTTTATTTTTTTTGGTCTTGATACAACTCTGCTACAAAAGTCTTTTGTCAAAAATTACAAGAGCTAAGCCTTTCTTTCACAGCATCAGCGTGGATACTTTCATATCAACTATCTAAATAGCAGCACTAATTCAGCAACAGACTAAAAGACCGGTGGGTTATTCTAATTTATTTAAAACTGAATTAAGGGAGATTTACTTCAAAGCATAAGAGAAACTTTTATACAAAAAAGATAGTTGAGATTGGAGCAGATTAGATGTGGATGTTGTAGAAAAGCTTTGTCATTTGAGCTTTTTAATTACCAGTTAGCCAGGCTACTATGAATGAATAGCTCAAATGCAGTCAAGCAGTGGGATGGAACAGATGGTTTCTTCAATCCTCTTCCTCCTGCATTTCCTAAGATAATTCTATACTTAATGCATCAACATTAACTTCCTAGTTCATGCATTTTCCCTTGTTGTTGTGTCTCAGACTAAGACTTGAATTGTTTTTCATTTTGTGGCACAGAATGCAAAGGAACATGGAAAACCATAGTGCTGCATTCAGAAATCATCTCACTAAGTGAAAAGCAGCAGCTAATGCTTCTGTGAATGCCTAAATCAACCAACTACTCCTGGATGTATAATTTCTTCATTTCATTTCATAGGATCTGATGGACTGTAGAATTTTTACGACTTCTTTGAGACTCAGAGTATCCCTATAATGATGACAAAGAGAAAGGACTTAGGGAGTTTCTTCTACAGTGCATGTATGGCTAACATGCACAGGCCAAGGTTATCTGGATTGTAAGGACAGTTGGTTCAGAAAAGTGTTTAGTTAATGACTATATAAGAGACACAGTCAGGGAATGGAAAAGGCTGTAAATTGAAGACAAAAAGACACAAACTGTAGCCAGAAGCAGATAACTGAGACAATAGCAAGGATCAGAACTCTCACTGCTTGATGGCCCATTCAGACTCACCTGTTTAGCCTATGAAAGAGTCAGACAGCACTTTGTAACTCATATGAAAGCAAACACCATGATTGGGGTCTCACAGGAAAGACCAAATGTCTTACAGAATATTTGAGGATGTTTGTGGAGCTGCATGAGACTCATTAAGGGCATTTTTGAGGGGATTGTATGAATCCGAAGAGCTTACTGTGCAATACTTAGGGAAAAGGACAAAGATAGTGGCAGGGATCAAGGTGGATTGGGAGGAGCAGCCATGGAATAGTGAAGCGAGGGAAGGACTAAAAGATAGCAAGTCATAGGTAAGCAGGAGTATTATGGAGCCAAGCCTGTACCTGGCAACTCCATTAAACTCTGTTTTCTACATATGTTTGGTAGCAGCATGCTCTTGTGCTCTCTATTCTGTGTGTGTGTGCATGTGCATGTTTGTTCTGCTGCTGAACTTCAGGTCGAACCACCTACCAAATATAAGATCGCATCCAGACAGGCCCAAGCACTGAGCAGTTGACAGCATGAATGGAAGAATTCTAGCGATGGATCCAGTATATTTAGGTTTTAAATGTACTGGTGAAACTGCAAAATTCAGGCAAAATGTCTCAGCATCCTATAGGCCTCACATTAGTCTCTTTCTGCACTGAACGTAAACACCAGCATAGTCAAAACACAGTATACAAAGCGGCTTGTAGAGTTACCAAAATTACACATAAATGAATAGCAAAAAATGTTATATACTTCAGGTTTATGGCAATATCTTTAGTGTCTCCACAGGCTCTATTTTAAAAAAGATTTGACTAGTATAAGAAAATACTTTAAATATATTGAGTAAAGCTATGGCAGCAGGTTGTTACCTAGACAACTTAAATCATCTGCAGTGCTAAATCCAGACATTAGGAGAGGTGATACCAGTATAAATTCTTAGGTTCTTCTTTCAAAATTGACAGTCAAAATGTAAGTTCTAGATTTCAAACATGAAAACAGGCAAATTAAGACTGGTCTGACCAGTACGTACATACAGAAGTTGTTTTTACATTTTATTCCTAGACTACAGAATTAATATTTTAGATTTTTTGATGCTATAAATTGTATTTCGCCAGTACAACACCCTTGTTTGTCATCATTTACAATTTTTCCTAAGACAAGGAAAAACCCTAAACACTTCTCTTTTTTTTTTTTTTTTTTTTTTTTTTTTTTTTTTTTTTT
>NW_020962631.1:17249-18249 GCF_003031625.1 Empidonax traillii | reverse complement strand
AGGGAGAGCCAGCTGCTTTGAATGATGCCTTTGGGGGATCCAAAGGAGCATGATGCTTACTGGGCACTTCTGAAACACCCAGCACCTCCTCATGTAGGGCTCTGTTGCGTGAAGGTTTCATTGCCAAATTTCTTAAACCCAGACAAGGACTGCACTTGCCTCTCTGCCCCCAGAGCACCCAGCAAAACACAGATTTTAACGCCTGTCCATAGGAATTATTAATTAGTTAGGTGGCCTAAGATCACCTCAGAAAAATACAGCTTACACAGTCTTTATTTATCATTTCCTTGTAAAAATGAACATTTCTAACATGTAAATACACCAGGCAAGCCTATTTTAAGTGCTTGACAAATATCAAAATGGCCTTCTTGTTTTTGGAGAACAGAAAGCAGACAGAGGTTGACTCTGCAAACAAAATGTCCTAAAAGATGTCCTGAGGCAGCAAGCTGGGGACACTACTAAAAGCAGCACTTTGGGACACTCCACACACACTTGTGGTCTACAGGGAGCACTGTACTTTTGGGTCTGGGCTGCTGAACAGGGAGTAACTTCTTGCATGTCAGACCATGGACGTGCCAAAGACCAACCCTGTCTTCACTACACAACCTTCTCACCCACAGGCAGAGAGTGGTCCCAGAAGAGCTATAAATCTTTAGCCTGCCTTTCACATCTCTGGTCACTCCAGTGCCCTTTGTTTTCAGTGCTTTCTCTTCCATTTCTCAAATAGGCACTGTATTACCCTGGGAAAGACCATGGCTTTCCTCTCTTTTCTATACTTAGCGTTCTCAGTTGTTTCCAAGTCTGACCCAACATGGTAGTTATCGATTTTCACATGCTGAAATACCATCTGGATTATTTTTAAAAAACCCAAAACAACAAACAAACAAACCCCTGCCCCCCAAACCCAACAACCACCAAACCCCACAAATCCCAGTGACAACATTTCAGAACACAACAGAAGGGGCTTCCCTCTGCAGGATGCAATAACAACTCCCTCTTT
>NW_020962631.1:8752-13261 GCF_003031625.1 Empidonax traillii | reverse complement strand
ACCGGCTGGAAGGAGAGGCCGGGGCAGCGGGCGCCGGCGTGGGCGGGGGAGCGCGGCGCGGAGCGGCCGCCCCGGGGGCTACTGTGGCGCTTGGGGCTGGTACTGCGGCTCGGGGTGCGCGCCTGCGGGCTGGTGCTGCGCTTCGGGCCGCTGCTCCTGCTGTACCCGCTGAGCCGGCTGTGGCCCGGCATGGGCTCTCGGTGGCTGCGACTGCTGCGCAGGACGGCCGAGGCCGCCGGCCCCACCTGTGTCAAGCTGGGCCAGTGGGCCAGCACCCGCAGGGACCTCTTCTCGGAGGCCTTCTGTGATGAGTTTTCCAAGCTGCATGTCGAGGTGAGCCCGCACCCCTGGGGCCACACCGATATGCTCCTAAGGAAGGCCTTCGGTGAGAACTGGACGGGCATCCTCAAATTCCCAAGCCGGGAGCCGGTCGGCTCGGGCTGCGTTGCTCAGGTCTATAAAGCCTATGCTGACCTCACTGCTATTGGCGGCTCCCGGGCCCAGGAGCTGCAGCAACACTCGGAGTTCAGGTCCGCTTTTGAAGTGTGGGAGGTGTCAGGCTTTAGAGGTCTCCTCAGGTGGCTGAGAACGAGGAAGAGCAAGGAGACACGGGATGAAAGGAGCAGGGAGGAACTGAGCCTAGCAGACTGCTCCCAGGGAAGTCCCATGAATAAGATGTCCCTTATGGAGCAGAGGGCCAAACCACTCCTGAATGCCAGTCCTTCATCAGCCAGACATCTCACGCCTGTAGCCATTAAAGTAAGTCCTACACCTGAATAGCAGATGTATGAAAACAGACTGTGCTGGATGAGGTCAATCAGATTTTAATTCCCATAGGGATAAATAATGGCCAGTCTTCGCGAACGAAGAACTGGGGAAGGTCTTTACACCTTCCAGACTGCGCACTGGATTTTTTAGGTGAGACACAGTGTCTGTCATAGGGATAAGTGGTTGGCTAGGGCCGGGCAGAGTGAGAGAAGGGATGCTGTCTTCCTTGGTGTCCTTTCTCAGTGCTTTTGTTTCAGCCTGGCGCAATCCACTGTTGCAGTGGCCCCAGCTCTTCCCAGCTGGAGAGCTCAAATATCTATGCTGCCTATGGCACTGTTTAACATGGCATGTGGGTATTGGGAATGCCTACAAGGGCCCAGTCTACATTAAAAAAATTATTATTAAGTGCACCTTCCAGACAGTGAAACCCCTTCTCTGTTCACATGAAGAAATCTGGAACAGACAAGTTCTTTCCAGCAAAGGTTATTTAAAGAAATATTATATTTCTTGTATTTGAGCAGCTTCTGATACTAGTCAAGGACAGGACTGGAGACTGAAAGGGGTGGAAAATGTCTTTGGGTGAGGCTGTAGTTTCCAGCACAGATTAATTCCATTTGACAATTATAAAATGTTTGTTACAACTTAATCCATGGCAAAATGTGAATTCTTCTGGGGACCAGCTGAAGAAGCTGCTTGGCTTCCAGTCTAATAGGCTGGGTTCTGTCTATTTGGAATGTATCAGTTGAGCTGATTGCAATGGAGTGTTTGGAGAGCTGATCTTACCACTGCTCATTCTTGTACAGGTCCTGCACCCTGGGCTGGTCAACCAAGTCCAGATGGATCTGTTTCTCATGAAGATGGGCAGCCGCCTCATTGGACTTCTCCCTGGATTCAAGTGGCTCAGTTTGACAGAGGTTGTGGAGGAGTTTGAGAAGCTTATGATGCAGCAGGTACATGCCATGCCATGGTCCCCACTTACTGAAGCAAAACTGCCCTTTGTCTTGCTACTGGCTGGCCCTAACTGTTCACACTGCTGCATTTTAAACGGTTAGATGAAGGCTGACTTGTTCTTTACTTATTTTCTTTATTCTAATCAATCACATAATGTTAGTGTAGGAAAGCTTATATGCTCACAAAGTAAAAAAGCAAAGCAGTGACAAAATTTAGCAATCTTTGTTTGATTTAGAAATACTTTTTAGACTTTGAAAATCATTCTGAAAACATTCTGATTCATCCATGTTTTCTAAAGACTCAGTCCTGAAACATTGCTAATATCAAACTTACAAAGATTTCACTACAGGCTTAATCGGGCTTATGTTGCTATTAAAATGAACAATTATCTGCTAGTTTCATTTTTGTGTCTAGATTGCAGAGTCTGAAGTCCATGACAAGCTTTTGAAAGCCTTAATTATTTTCTACTATTGCAAAAACTCTACACAGTAAATTCACATTGTAAACTGTTGACTGTAGTCAAATGTGGCTCGAGGTCATTAGGACCAGTTTAGTCCATCAGAGCTTTTGGTGGATGTGCTAAAGACTGAGGGTTAAGAGAATATCTGATAGGCTCACTGTAGTTTTAATTCCCTTTGAAAAAATGAAGTATTCCCGGGATCTTTCCCCCTGTCAGATGAGGGAGGTGAAGGAAGGTTATCCTGCCTCCTTGAGCAGTAGCAGACAGAAAGAGGCCCTCATGTCAAGACACTGCATCACTGAAGAGCCAGGGCCTGAACTTTGCATAGTGGGTTATTTTGTATGTTTGACATTAAATTTCTTCCTGCTATGGCTGCCTGGCTGTTAAGTGCTTTGGTTCAGGATCTTTTGTCCTCAAACATAATGCAGTCCTGGTCTATTTTGAGACACCATGCCTATAGTAAGGCACCCAGATTTCAAAGGTGCTGGGTTGTGGGCCATCCATTACCCAGTCTGTTACTCTGCTCTTCCATCAGGGAAGCTATAAGCATGTAAAAAGTAGCTCTCTGATTTTGTTTTCATTCTGGCTTTCTGACTAGTTTTGTTGGTATTGAGTATTGCACCGTCCAGTCCTTTCCTCATAGATCTTGAAGATCTAACTCTAGTTGAATCTATTTTCCAACATGCTTTTTCTGTTTCTCCCTTGAGATTGACTTACGCTACGAAGCCAGAAATCTGGAGCGCTTCCGACAAAATTTCCTAGATGTCAACTTTGTGAAGTTTCCAACTCCCCTTTGGCCTTTGGTAACAGCAGATGTTCTAGTGGAAACGTTTGAGGTAAGAATTTCAGGGTCTTGGAGATGGCCCTGGGGAGAACATGCCAAGGAAGGGTTTTTTTTTTGAGAAGGGATCAGAGGCAGAAGGATGCTTTTCTCTTACTTGCTTAAGGAGAATTGGTGTCCTTCCTTGGTGTCTCTTCCAGTCTTTTTGTTGGTAAGCAATCCATCCCAGAAGACAGGTGGCAAACAACTCCATATAGAAGTGGACACTTGGCCTGAAACCAAGCAGACCAACAGTGTCTCCAGCCACCACCCTGTGCTTGCCTGTGCTTTGCAAACCAAACCACACTCAAGCTCTCCGCTGTGGTGGGTAAAAGCAAGGAGCTCAGCAATCTACAACTTTCTGATGCTTGCCTTAGTTCCCTGGTAGATGTTTGAGTCACGAACCAAAGCCACTCTCAGGCTTAGTTTTCCTGCATGTGATCCTGGCAAGGGTATTTCTGTCCCAGAAATACTGTCTCTCTTTCCAAAGAACAAACCCTTTCTTTTGTCATGTTCTCTACCACACTGGGTACAGCCTCTATCTGGCAGGTCCTTTCTAGGGTATTGTTATCACCTTCCCTGAATGCTTGGCACCCAGATAAAGGTGTGGCTGAAGGTGGGACACAGGGTGTGTTTGACTCCAGCTCTGTCTTTATTTCAGGAGAGTGAGCCTATTTCACGCTACCTGCACGCCGAGATTGCCACAGAGCTGCGGCAGAGACTTGCAAAGATGGGCATGGACATGCTGCTAAAGATGGTAGGCACTTGGCTAAAGCTGGAAGTGAAGGTGGTTTCCCTGCAGAAGCCTTTCAGTTGGGATAATAGGACAATACGGCTAAAGAGAGAACCCATTTGCTTCCCACATCTCCTACCTGCACCCATGTCCACAGGGACACAGACTCAAAGACACTGTTGTGCCTTTGCAGCCAGCCCCTGGATGCCAGGTATCCTGTGGTAACCCAGGACTCAGGGCACTGTGGCACAGCACAGCTCCTGAAGTGGCAGAGGGAGGGTCTGTACTGGGTGTACAATGTTACCCAAGGCCTGAGTAAAGCCTGGCCTAGATAGACCATTGCTGTAGAGTCTGACACGGAGCTTCCTGCACTGCTGACGGGCCATCTGCTTGCACACAGCAGGACCGGCCTGTGCACCTCGGTCAGTGCACTGCTTGGGAAACACACTAATCCATTTGATCAATATTCACATATGGCCCAAGTACTGTGTAGTGCAACATGGTTAGCAAATACCATGTGTTCTGCAGAGACTCTGGATGCAACTCATGGAAAACAGCAATAGCTGATTTCTGTATCGGCTCCTTCTCTAAAACTGCCTTTCTTTAAGGAAGAATTAAATGCAGAGTAAAGAAAACAAACCTGGCCAGATGCAGCTTCTGGCTGTCTAGTTCTTCTGGGGCTGAAGTAATCACAAATTATCTGGAAAGGAGTGTTGAGAGGGTGATACAATTGTCTTGTGAGGAACCATGAGAACTAGCAGGGAAGAGTTGCAAAAG
>NW_020962631.1:0-3533 GCF_003031625.1 Empidonax traillii | reverse complement strand
AAGATATTCCCCTACAGCAAGGACGCTGCCAGAGTGGAACAATTTCAGTGGCTCAGGAAACAGAAGGTGCTAAATGGGAAGTATGGCTGCCACTCCCTGGTTAGGAGTGCTTCTGCTGCAAGTGAAGACTGCCTGGGAGCCACTTGCATTGGAGGCTATTGCAGAATCTGTCAGGTTTTGCTAGAGAAGGGGAGGGAATGGATTGACAACTTGATCTTCCATGTGTTCCCTTCTGCAGCCTTGCTGCTGGAAAGCCCAGGTGCCTTTCTCCATTTTGCTGCTGTGTGTCAGCATCTGTAGAGAAGAATACGCAAAACAGGTGGACTGTCTGACTAAGAGAGCAGGCTCCTGCGTATAAGGAGAACTACTTTATCCTCCTTCCCACCTGAAAAACACTTTCAGATGGACTAGAGAATCTGGTGCTGATGTCTCCTATTCATTCTGAGAACAAGCATCTGTGCTCATACTTGCCTGTTTTTCAGCTGCAGGTTGAATGGCTCACCAGCATATCTCGAGAAGGACACATTTTGTCTTGGTCTGTTTATAATCTGCCCAAGCAGGCCAAGGAATCCATGCTAAACCATGTATTCAGGCCCATCCTGTGCTGCCAGATGTATTTCTCAGCAACTAAGCAAGAACTGCAAACAATTGGTTGCAAGTTACCGGCGATCAAGTCCTGATTCTCTTGTTCCAACTTGTTCCTCAGGGGGAGAGAGTGGCAGAGCTGATCCTCCACCACGCCCGCGCCAACCAGTGCCAGGATATCGAGCGGTTCAAGGCTGAGATGGCAGAACTGGTGGCCAAGGTCCGGGGAAACACCATCGCCCTGGGGAAGGCAAGTGCACCGTGTCTCATTCTTACTCACTTGCAATTCACTGCAACTCGGCACTGAAAACTGAAACAAAAGGGGTTTTTGATCAGTTGTTCACTTCTTTTTGTATTCCAGCTGCAGGTGGGAAATCTCCTCTCGAATGTCTTCAAACTATTGATGACCCATAAGGTGAGGTCCTGTCACTGTCTGCCTTCAATAGCTGGAAGTTTATTTGGGGAGGGAGAACTACTGGCAACATGAAAGGCTAGCAAGGAGGGGGATTGACTTCTGAAATAAACTGCTAGGAGAGGAACTGCATCAATGTAACCAAGTGTTGCAGGCTTGCTGTTTCTTAGCACGTTTCTTAGGTATGTCTGTTTTGTTGGGGTTTTTTGGTCTTAATGCTACATTTAATGGCTGATATTGTTTACTGAAAGGAATATTTTGGTAACACATAGTTTTTCCTATCTTTTTTTGGTAGTTTCTTAGAAGCAGAAAATTAAATCTAATATATATTCCACTTCTATATCATTGCATGCATTCTTCCCTGGACCTCTTTCTTGATATGGGGCTATATAACAGCACCAGGCCATTTTACTAGTTTGTTAGAGGGCTCAAAGGTGAGAAGTTGCTCACAGGACAGAGATAACATAAGTAAACTGATTTTTTAGGAAACAAGTTTCCACAGCTGCAAGCAGCTTTGGAAATCAACAGAGCTGTGGTGGCCTGAACTAGAGGAAATGAAAAGGTTGTCAGCCACTTTGCTCACTGTGCAAAGGGTCCCTCTAAACATTCCTTACTTAGAGGTTTTTTTGTCATTAAACCTCATTAAGTAGGTTTCTAGTGAAATGAAATGTAATCTAGGCCCTTACAAAGCAAGTCCTCCCAACTTCTTAGTGCCTTGGTATGCCTTGAAACAATCCTGGTACCTGGCTGGGAACTGGGAAGCAGTTTCTCCACATAGAGAGCAGAGAATCATTTCCTCTGACCTGTGGGGTCTTTTATGGCCATTCAGGTGAGCTGCCCCTTACACAAACACGTGTCCAAGTATGTTGGATACTAATGCAGCCACGGTGAGCACTTGTAAGGCCCTGATATTCTTGTATGGAAGAAAAAGAAAACCCATTCCCCTTTTTGTATGAAAAACAAACTCTTGGGTTCCCTCAGTGCACTCACCCTGAAACTGTCTCCTTATGTTTGGGCCTGCTGCTGGATTTCAGTGAATTCTAAAACTCCAGTTGGTGGAGTTGCATTAGCTTCAGGTGTGCGTGTGTTCACAGCAGCCTCTTCCCTTCCCTTCCCTCTTAGCTTAGCCAGAGCTGGGACCTTGGTTGAATGGGCACAGAAGAAGAGAACGTCCACTGAGTCCATTTAGTCTCTTGTTGTTCTAGGTGAAGCTCGAGAGCAATTTTGCTTCCATCATCTTTGCCATCATGGTTCTGGAGGGACTAGGTCGTTCACTGGACCCTGAACTGGACATCCTAGAGGCAGCTAAACCACTGCTCATCAAAACTGCAGCTTCTGTCCTCAAATAGACTCCTGTGGCTGCTGCCCTCTCCCTGTGTGGGGTTACCTGCGCTGTCTGTGAGCCAACAGGAGGGAAGCTGAAGGTGAAGTCACATGTGCCCTGAGGACATGCTGTGCAATGATTACTCTGCAATTACGTTTCCTTCAGTCGTTTCAGCCGAGCACCAGGCATGGGATGATCAGAAGGTCTATTCCAGAAACCAGAAGACTTTGCACAATTGGACATTTCTGACTCATTGCACAATTTTAAGAGCTAATGTGCTCTGGTAGTTTTTAAACAGATATATGTATCTTAAGTGCACAAGATGACTGCAGCCTGATGAGAAAGCAGTCTTACTTGTCCAAAAGTCTTCAAAAAGATGTTCATTGATCAAGTCTGTTTTAAAACACATCAGGGTAAATATTTAAGGTTAATTTACTGACTTACCTGTCACTGTGGTATAAGAAATGATGTTCTAACATCACCTAAGCAACACAGGCTGAAAAAGCCAATAAACCTCATTGTCTTTTGTACTTTTAACTTCTACTTTTCTTGTAGAAGTGTCCCAAGATCCTGCATGTAGCGGTCTGTTCTTAATCATTTTGGATGATAAAAACAGACCAGTCATTTTGATTTTTTTTTTCAAACTTCTGTACTCCAGCACATTAGTATGGAAGTTTGATTATAAACAGCATAATAAAATATTTGCCTAGGCAGAAAAACCTAATTCCATAATAAAAAGCAACTTCTGGGAATATTTGTGCTGCTCTTAATTTTTCTGTTTCTGAAGTTTAAAAGTCTTTTTTTTAATCTCTGTGTGCTTCCTTCTACTACCCTCCCCCATGCCGGTGTCACCCTATTTAACTCAAAGCCTTAACTGATATGCAGATTCTTGGGGTTTGTTTCCAATAGCTGCAAAACAAGAAGTCTAAGAATTTTCCTAATGGATCAAAAACATGTTGCAAATGTTTAAAATTAAATAAAGCCAGCAAAAGACCTAGATTATATGTGGCATTCACAGTCAGTTATTTTAATAGCAGTATTAAAATTATTTTATGGCTGCATTTTAATAGTGAGAAATATAGTCTCTGAATGACTGGAAATACTGTGATATTAAATATATTCCCAGATATACCATATGTGAAATAGCAGTAGTGCAGACTCTCTGCAGTGGTCTGTTCTCAAATGGTTAAGCAATGAAAAGAAAGTACATAA
>NW_020962630.1:5441-9962 GCF_003031625.1 Empidonax traillii | reverse complement strand
CTCAGCCTGGAGAAAAGGAGGCTCAGGGGGGACCTTCTGGCTCTGCAATCCCTGACAGGAGGGGGGAGCCGGGGGGGGTCGGGCTCTGCTCCCAGGGAACAGGGACAGGAGGAGAGGGAACGGCCTCCAGCTGTGCCAGGGGAGGATCAGCTTGGACATCAGGAGGAATTTTGTGCTGGAAAGGGTGGTCAGGCCTTGGCAGGGGCTGCCCAGGGAGGTTTGGAGTCCCCACCCCTGGAGGTGTCCAGGGAAGGCCTGGCCATGGCACTCTGGGCTGGGGGACAAGGTGGGGATGGGGCACAGGGTGGGCTCAGTGATCCTGGAGGCCTTTCCCTCCCTACCTAATTCTGTGATCCTATTCTATGATTCTGAATTGCACTGTCTGTGCAGCCCCAGAGCACCTGGGGGAGGTGGGTGGGTGGGTAGGGAGGTAGAGGAGCAGGTTGCAACCTGTGTGCTCTGAGTGTGGCTGAAGTGGCCTCGAAAGAGGGAAGATTTTTGTGTATGAGCCTGAAGCCACTTCCCTGGTAGAGCAGCTGGCACAGCTTAGTGCCAGATCTCCTCCAGACTGACACAGGCTCTGGAGGAGCAGCCAAAGGCTTCGAGGCAGTGCTACAGAGAGCTCTCAGGAGCCCCTCAGGTGGGCAGGTCACCCCCAAGAGCCATTGCAAGGCCCAGGGCAGCCGAGGTGCTGGTGAGGAACCACCTCAGTGTGACCAAGAGCAGGTGTGAGGAGCACTGAAACACGTGTTCTTGTCAGCACAGCCCCTGCCTGGCTCCTGACCCTCCTCTCAGAGCAGAGAGGTCCAGGCTGGCCAGGCTGGAACACAAGGTAGACAACGACACCTGAAGGTCGAAGGCTCCATGCCTGGAAATCTTGGCAGAGCTTCCACTGAGTCATCCCAGGGTGTTTACAAGTCTCTCCCACTATTCTGCTCCTGCCAGCAGCTGACAAGCACGTCTGGTTAAACTTCACAGAAGTGTGTTTAATAATTAGCAGAGCTCAGGAAGGCCTTGCTCACAGCCCTGTTGCGTGTGGAGGTGTTAATCAGAGCACATGAGGAATGAGAAATGTTTGGCACTTGCAGCAGCTGGAGGATCCTCCCTCCCCCTTCGCTCTGAGCACATCTACCAGTGCTCCAGGCTGATGTCATCAGTGCCTGGAGGCTCCTCTTGGTCTCTGCTGCACCATCTGCCTTCCCATTCCTGGGATTAGGGACCCTGAGAACAGAAAAACAAGCTCCAGTGTGTGGAGAGGACAGTCCCCTCAGCCCCACCTCAGCCAGGCAGCCTTGTGTCCTCCAGAGAGCCCTGAGCCCTCCAGAGAGCCCTGTGTCCTCCAGAGAGCCCTGAATCCTCCAGAGAGCCCTGAATCCTCCAGAGAGCCCTGTGTCCTGGCTCCTGCTGGCTCAGGATCCCCTGCTCTGTGCAGGCAGGTACAGGCAGGTACAGGCAGGCTCCATCCACATCCTGCCATGGATTGCCCACTGCCCTGCTCTTGTTGGGACTTCCCCAGCAGGCACATCTCCTCTGTTGTGTGCAGGACAAGTCCTCAGGGCTCTCTGCCCTGTCCCATCCTCCCCAGCCCAGCCCTGCTCCCCACCCCGTGGTTGCTCCTCTGCCTTCCCCTCTCCCCCTGCTCTCCCCCTCCTCAGTCCCACTCACTCAGCTTTTGGAAATGTCCCTCACAGGGTGTTTTCATGAGTCCCTGGCCCTGGAGTGCAGCTCTCACCGCTCTTCTCACCTCCATCAAACCTATTCCCTCACTCATTTTCATCTCAGATCCATTTATTCTCCATTTCAGCCCATCCACAACCTTCCCTATTTCTAGACCATTCCAGACTGACTCCTTCTGTTTGTGTACATTTACTGCCAACCTTCAGTCTCCTTCACACTTCCCTTTGCTTTGCTTTTATGGCCTTTTATGATGTTTATGTTACATCAAGGCTCTTTCCCTTTTTATTCCCTTCCCGCCCCTGGATAATTATTCTTCCATCCATGGCTTTTATTGCCTGCCTTTATCATGAATGTTTCTGTGGGTGACAGGAGTGTCTGGAGACACAACCTCTGTCTGCAAGCTGCTGGCAGCTCAGACTGAACATGTTTGGCTGATGGGCTCTGCCCACCCCCTCCCTGTGCAGACCCTGAAACCTCTCACTGAAACTCCTACCACGTCCTTCCTGACTTGGCATCCTCTGGAAGATGATGGTGAGCACCTCCAGGTGCCTTCTTGTCTGTCACAGCACGGTCTGGGAGAGGTGGCAACACCCCCTGAGAGTTATCAAGGTTGGAAAAGACCTCCAAAATCATCAGGTCAAGCCATCCCTGCAGTTCCTGGGGGAAGGACAGTGCCAGTCCATCCAGCACAGGCACAAGGGCCATCTCTGCTCCTTGCTGGTGGTGAATGGCACAACCTGTGTGGGAATGCTGGAGAGCTCAGGCAGACCCACAGCCAGAGGGTTCTGCTCCTGCCCATGGGAGATTTAAATGTAAAGAAGGAAATGATTTTGCAGCACAAGGAGCCATCATAAGCCAGGAAGGAATGCCACCAGGAAAAGTTCTCAACACAAAGAGTAGGCAGTCCCTGAGGCAGGACAGGAGAAACCATCACTGCACAGGGATCATGACAGGGAAGAGAAACTGCCCTGGCACAAGGGAAGTGTGTCAGGGAGAGCAGGGAGGTGGGGGCAGAGTCAGACCATGTCACACCCTGCCAGGATGTCACTGCCCAGACAGCAACCAACCTCCTTCTCAGAAGAAACCACAGAATCACAGAGCTGGAAGGGACCCCCAAAGACCATCCAGTCCAACCCCTGGCCCTGCACAGACACCCCAACAATCCCCCCCTGTCCCTCAGAGCATTGTCCAAAGCCTCCTGCAGCTCTGGCAGCCTTGGGGCTGTGCCCACTGCCCTGGGGAGCCTGTTCAGTGCCCAACCAGCCTGGGGGGGAAGAACCTTTCCCTGAGATCCAACCTGACCTTGCCCTGATGGGCACTGTCTGCTTTACCACTTCCCAAAAAGCCTGACCCCCACCCCCTGATTCCCAGGCTATTTCCTTCAGATTTCCACCAACACTGCTTCCCATTTCAGCCTCTCTGCTTTTTACCCCCCTTTTCTCTGTTGGAATAACAAAACCCCATCTCAGGGCATCTAAAACATCTTCATTCCCACACCACCCTTGCTGTTCTTGTTTATTTTTACTTCTTATCAAGAAAATCCCATTTCTCCTACTGGCTGTGTGATGGTTTCAGCCCAGTGCAGATGCCCTGGTGTCCCAGAGGGCTGTGCCAGCACCAGGCTGACAGGGAGGACTCAGTGCTCCAGCTGATTCAGGGATAAAGGACCACACAAGGATCTTCTCCCTGTGCCCTGAGCTGTGATGTGCCCTTTCTCCCTGGATGCTTTGGTGAGCACATTCCCTTGGGAAGGACAGCAAGAGCACGAATCTCCAAGCAGGGGGTGAGAGCACTGACATATAAATAAATTGGAAGATTTATCTCCACTCAGGAGACTCAGGGAAAACACAGAGGGATTTAGAGGAGGGAAGGACCCGAGTGGTGAGGCCCAGGGCAAAGGTTTGGGTTTATTGCCAGCTCAGCTGGTAAGCACAGGGGTGGGATGTGCTGAAGGAAGGCAGGAGAAGTCCTCAGCAAATCCTCCAGAGGAAAACAAGGGTGAGCAGCTCTTCACTTGAACGTGTCTCCTTGGCTCTCATGGCCAAGGGGTACCTGCCCTTCAGCCCCCCTGCACTGCTGGGGTTCTGCTGCCCCACGGCCACGGCTGGATCTGCCCCAGGGCTCAGGAACAGGAGGCATCTGACAGGGCTGGGAGTGCCCACAGTGGTGCTCCCAGTCCCAGAGACAACCCAAAGGATGTCAACCCCTCGTTTTACCCCCCTGGTGGGATACAGAGTGCGAGGCACAAGAACCCCACAGCTGCCCCTGCCCCCTTCCCCCACCCCTCTCATCTTTCTTTCTGTCTCCTGTCGAAGCTCTTCCCCCTGCAGCTGCTGGAGAGATTTAATTAAATTGTAATGCTGCAGAGCTGGCTCCTCTCCAAGGGCAGGAGCAGCAGCTTGGCACCTCGAGGGCAGGCAGGCTCCAGGGGAGCAGCCACAGCACCGACAACACCCTGCACTCCACTCAGGAGCCTCCAGCTGGCAGGTTTAAAAGGAACCCCTGGGTGTGAGAGCAGCCCAGGGGCAGCCCCTGCACGGGGTGCTGACAGCTCCCTGCGGGGTCTAGAACCAGCAAATCCCCTGCCAGCTGCAGGACAGCTCCTCCAGAGCATCCTGTGCCCAGGATGTGCAGGAAGGATTGGTCAAAGGGGGAGATTTGATGGTCTCAGCGGGGCTGGATCAGAACTGAGCAGTAAATCCTGGGGCAAAAAGCAGGCCCTCTGCCCTGCCAGCCCAGTGATCTCTTGCCTTTGGGTCCTTTCTTCCCTCTTCTCCCCTCTCAGCACCTCCAGCCAGCAGCCACAGTTCTCCAAAAAAAAACCAGGGAGAAATCCCTGCTCTT
>NW_020962630.1:0-1663 GCF_003031625.1 Empidonax traillii | reverse complement strand
AGGGATGGATGGAGGGATGGATGGGTGGATGGATGGATGGATGGATGGATGGAGGGATGGAGGGATGGATGGAGGGATGGATGGATGGAGGGATGGAGGGATGGATGGGTGGAGGGATGGATGGAGGGATGGATGGGTGGGTGGATGGGTGGATGGATGGAGGGATGGAGTGGGGGAAGGTTCCTGTGCAGTGAGGAGCTGACTCAGTCCCAGCACTCCTGCCTGGCACATGGATTTCCAGCCCCATCCACAGGCTTCTCCCATCTCTAAGGCAACTGTTCAGGCTTATTTATATTCGTGCCAAGATATAAAAACAACAACCTGCAAAGTTTTCTGTGCCTGTTATCTTTATTGTTTGCACAGTGCAGATTTCCCTTGATGCACAGAGGGGGGTTTGTTCTCCCTGGAAAACAACCTGGACTTGGTTTGGGGAGCAGAGGAACACACCAGGCAGTTCTTGGGCTTGTTAACCTCCCTCTCCACTGCTGTGTCCTGGTGAGCTCTGTCACTGCTGTGGGCCCCTGTGAACCTGGGCAATTCTTCCCTGCTCAGGGTTTGCTTTGAAGCCACATTTCCTATTCCACTGGCAGGGAGCTCCTGGGGGCTGAACCGAAAGGAGAACAAAAACGCAGGAAAAGGTCCCACATCAGGATAAACAAACCACTCTATTTTGATGCAATCTGGATGTTTGGGTGCTACTGCAATTCTGGGCTTCCTCATAAAGGGAAATTCCAGCAGCCCTGGAGTGGAGCCCTCTGACCTCACCATCTTTTTATCCCATGCTGAAATGTGTCAAAAGCACCCCCCTGGAGGAAAAGTTCTGCTTTGATGTGGGGGCATTTTCCAAGAGAGATACTGTCCATCCACACACTCCCCAGCTCTACTACTGGTGCTTCAGGGGATGTTGTTGTTGAAGCTTTCCAGGCAGCAGGTGTCTGTCACTAACCTCTACATCTTTTGGAGCCCAGAAGGGCAGGAATGACTCATGCACAACATGTTTGGAAAGGGTCAGATGGCTGATGAAAGCCCCAGGCACCAGGACAAGGGCCAGGAGGGCCAGGCCTCCTACCAGGCTCTACAAGGGGAAAAATTCCCTGCCAAAATTGGGGTTGAATGTCAACCATTAGCTGGGATTTGTCCAGTTTCCTGTCAGCCAGGGCAGTTTGAGCTCCAGGGGTGTGTGAGGGTGCCCTGCTCTGAAATGCTCACTCTGCCCTTGCCATCAATTCCATGCTCAGCAATGTTAAGGTGGAGATTGTCACCTCCTGATCTCTTCTTTGGCATCCAGGGGGTTTCCTCCCTCTGCTCTTTGAAAGAGGCTCAGAAGGAAGAGAGTGAGGACGTGGAGGGGAAAGGGAGAGCTCACAGAATGAGCATCATTGATATTATAGTGGGGTATTTTACTTCATCTTTTTTTAGCCAACACACAGCAAACAATGTCCTGCCAAATCCAAGCTCAGGTGTTGCTCTGGCAGCTGTCCCAGTGCAGCCTCAGTGGAATCTCCTCTCTCTGCCAAAGCCATGATGTTTGATTTTGGCCAGAGCACCTCCAGCATTTGCTCCCTGACCTCCAGAGCCGTCCCCTGTTTCTCCTGATGCCTCGTGTTTCACCCCCCAGGCTCTGCTCTGGGGCTCCCTTTGTGTGTGCAATTAAACCCTGGAT
>NW_020962629.1:7655-8725 GCF_003031625.1 Empidonax traillii | reverse complement strand
GGAGTGGGCAGGGTGGGGGCTCTGCAGGCTCCTCACAAAACCAGCCCTCCTGGGAGGGATGGGAAGGAGCAGCAGAGCAGGGTCTGGTCTTTGCCATGTGCTGCACACCCTGGGAAAGCTGCCCCAGGACAGTGGTCACAGACCAGCCAAGAACAATCACAATTGCCTTGTCCATCCCTCAGGCCGTGGGGCATCTCAGGGCGGAGCAGGTGACACCCCACAGTGCTGAGGTGAAAAAGAGGCAAAATTAGAGATGTGAAATATGTTCAAAACATTCAGGAGCTCCTATGAGCAATATTTCTTCATTTGAATCATTGGTAGGAAATTTATTTTGCTAAGTAGCTGTACAAAGCTGTTCATACAGTGAGTGAATCAAGTCAGTGAATGTGAGTTTGGTTTTCCAGTGGGGGAAAAAAAAAATTAGGAAATTTAAAAAAAAAATTAAGAAAGTAACCCTTGAAATGTTGGAAAGGAAACCTTGAGCAATTACCAAGAGTTCTGTTCTGCAGAGGTTTCTACTCTCTCCCAAAATCCACACTCATGGCTTCAGGCCATGACTTCCCAGAGCAGTCCCAGGGGTGGCCACAGCCCCAGAGATGCCCCGGGGCAGCTCCAGTGCCCAAGTGTGAGAGGCAGGAAGGGCCCAGCTGGGGAGAGGCAGGGAATCCCCCACCTCCAGCCCTGCTGCACAGGCTGAGGAGGGTCCTCTCCAGCACAGCAGCACATCCTGTGCCCTTGGGGGCTGCCAGGGCTGTCCCCAGGGACTGACTGGCCAAGGAGGGCAGGCAGATGCTCAGGGGTCAGGAGGGTCATCATAAAGGTGACCCCATCCAGATGAAAGGTTTTCGGGAGGTCAGCAGAACTGGGAATACAGGATGGGTGAGGGAAAAGGAGATGTCCAGCAAATATGGAAGATTTTGATGAGATAAAAACAGGTTCAGGGAATGCTGAGGATGCTGAAACACTGACTGTGCAAACATTCCTGATGGACCTTTAGCCTCTTTTTAACCTCAACACTCCCCAAAAGTGCTGCCCCTCCCACTGACAGGTATCCACTGCTTTAATTTTAA
>NW_020962629.1:0-4528 GCF_003031625.1 Empidonax traillii | reverse complement strand
AACTAAAGAACTACATCTACAACAATTCTACTCAAGTAAAAGTATTATATATTTATAGAAATACCTCTCCCCCCTTTATATCAGTCCAAGGAGGAGAAGCAGTCTCTTTCTCCATTCTCAGAGCTCCAGATCTTTTCAATAACTGCAACACTTTCAAGCTCTTCTTCTGTTATCTCAGGACGACAACTCTTGGGGCCTGCCTCTCTCTCCCTACATGGCTCCCTAATTTCAACTGCCACCAATTTCAGCTGCTCCTAATTTCAACTGTGCCACCAACCTTCTCTTCCGTTTTCTTAAATATGTAATTAGCAAAGGCATTACTAAAGTTTTGATTAACCTTTTTCTATGGAAATTCACCTGGACAAAACCATCCTCAGCCCCAGGGGCTGACTGGAGGGCAAGACCACGACAACACGGGACTGGTGAAAACAAAGGGACACCCATGATGTCACAGAGATATCAGTGAAGTCAAAGGCATCTCGTGACATCACAGGGACATCAGTGACCTCACAGGGACATGGTGCCACCTCTGGGGACATTAGTGACATCACAGAGACAGCAGTGACATCCCTGGGGACCAGTGATGTCAGAGGGGACTGTTGACAACAAGGGGACAGCTGTGATGTCACAGGGCTATTGGTGACATCACAGGGGACTTCAGTGACTTCACAAGGGCAAGGGTGACATCACAGTGACACCGGTGACATCATCAGGGTCATTGTTAACATCACAGGGGATAGTGGTGACATCAAAGGGAGATGGGTGACATCACTGGAGACCTGTGACATCACAGCAAAACAAAGGGACAGCCGTGATGTCACAGGGACACCGGTGACTTCACAAGCACAGGGCTGACATTATAGAGACACAAGTGACATCATGGGGGACATTGCTGAAGTCACTGGGGACAGTGGTGACATCACAGGGACAGAGGTTACACCATTAAGGAACAGTGACATCACAGGGGACTGGTGACAAAAAAGGAACAGCCGAGAGTCACAGGGAAATCAGTGACATCAGAGGGGACATCAGTGACTTCACAACGACAGGGGTGACATCACAGAGACATCAGTGACATCATCAGGGACACTGGTGACATCACAAGGCACTGGAAACAATAATGGGAAAGCCGTGATGGCACAGGGACATTGGTGACATCACAGGGGACATCAATGACTGCATAAGGCTATGTATGAAATCACAGAGACATCAGTGACATCATTGGTGACATCACAGGGACATCCATGACATTACTGGGGACCAGTGACATCAGAGGGAACTGGTGAAAACAAAGGGACAGTTGTGATATCACAGTGACATCGGTGACATCAATGGGGACATTGGTGACTTTACAAGGACAAGGGTGACATTACAGAGACACCGGTGACATCATCAGATACATTGGTGACACCACAAGGGACAGTGGTGACATCACAGAGACTGCAATGACCTCATTGGGACCAGTGATGTCACAGGGGACTGTTGACAACAAAGGGACAGCCGTGATGTCACAGGGACATCGATGAACTCGCTGGGACATGGTGCCACAGCTCGGCACAGTGGTGACATCACAGAGACAGAAGTGACAGTTTTGGGGACATCTGTGTCATCACAGCCGACATCGGTGACTTCACAAGGCCAGGGGTGACATCACAGAGACACCAGTGACATCATCGGGGACATTGGTGACATCACAGGGGCAGTGATGACATCACAGAGACAGCAGGGACATCATTGGGGACCAGTGACATCAGAGTGACAACAGAGGGACAGCAGTGATGTCACAGGGACATCAGTGACATCAAAGGGGTCTAGTGACATCACAGGGACATCGGTCACATCACAGGGAAATTTTGGCACTGTTGGGGACAGTGGTGAAATCACAGCGACAGCAGTGACATTATTGGGGACCAGTGACATCACAGGAGAATGTTGACATCACAGGGAGAGCGGTGATGTCACAGAGACATTGGTAAATTCACAAGGATTGGGTTGACATTATAGAGAAACCAGTGACATCGTCAGGGACAGTGGTGACACCACAGGGACATCAGTGACATCATTTTGGACAAGTGACATCACAGGCGACTGATCACAAGAAAGGGACAGCGCTGATGTCACAGAGAAGTTAGTGACATCATGGGGACATGGAGCCACACCTAGGGACAGTGGTGACATCACAGAGAAAGCAGTGACATCATTGGGGACCAGTGACATCACAGGGGACTGTTGACCACAAAGGCACAGCTGTGATGTCACAGGGACAGTGGTGACATCACAGGGGACATTGGTGACATCACAAGGCCAGGTGTAACATCACAGAGACAGCAGTGACATCATTGGGAACATTGCTGACATCACAGAGGACAGTGATGACACCACAGAGACACCAGTGACATCAACAGGGGCATCTGTGACATCACAGCTGAGATCAGTGGTTTCACAAGGCAAGGGGTGACATCACGGTGTCACACCAGTGACATTATCGATGACACTGGTGACATCACAGGGGATAGTGGTGACATCATTGAGTTCCAGTGACCTCATAGGGGACTGTTGACAACAAAGGGACAGTCGTGATGCCACAGGACTATCGGTGACATCACAGGGGACCGTGGCAACATCACAAAGACATCAGTGACATCATCGAGGAAATTGGTGACATCACAGGGGACAGTGGTGACATCACAGAGACAGCAGGGACATCATTGGGGACCAGTGACATCAGAGTGAAAACAGAGGGACAGCAGTGATGTCACAGGGATATCGGTGACATCAAAAGGGTCTGGTCACATCACAGGGACATGGTGGCACTGCTGGGGACAGTGATGATATCACAGTGACAGCAGTGACATTTTTGGGGAGCAGTGACATCACAGGAGAACATTGACAACAAAGGGAGAGCTGTGATGTCACTGGGACATCGAAAAATTCACAAGGAGAGGGTTGACATCATAGAGACACCAGTGACATCACCAGGGACAGTGGTGACATCACAGAGACAACAGTGACATCCTTGGAAACGAGTGACATAAGAGAGGACTGGTGACAACAATGGGAAAGCCGTGATGTCACAGGGACATCGGTGACATCACAGGAGACATCAGTGACTGCACAAGGCCAGGGGTGACATTACAGAGTCAGCAGGACATCAATGGGGACATCTGTGACATCACAGGGGACATCGATGGACAGGGTTGACATTATAGAGACACATATGACATCATCGTAAAAATGGGTGACATCACAGGGGACGGTGGTGACATCACAGGGAGAAAGGTTACATCACTGGAGAACAGTGACATCACAGGGGACTGATAACAATAAAGCAGTGATGTCACAGGGACATCGGTGACATCACAGGGGTCTGGTGACATCACAGGGACATTGATCACATCACAGGGACATGGTGGCACTGCTGGGGACAGTGATGATATCACTGGGACAGCAGTGACATCACTGGAGACCAGTGACATCACAGGGCACTGCTTATAGCAATGGGAAAGCCGTGATGTCACAGGGACATTGGTGACATCACAAGGGGGGGACAACCCAGAGACCAGTGATATCACAGGGGGCAGTGGTGACATCACACTGAGGAGGAAGGAGGAACTGAGGAGGCCAGAGGAACCTGTGACATCATAGGTGATTGCTGCCAACAAATGGAAAGCCGTGATGTCACAGGGACATCAGTGACATCAAAGGGACATTGGTGATATTATGGAGATATGGTGCTACCATTGGGGACAGTGGTGACATCACAGAGACAGCAAGGGCATCACTGGGGACCAGAAATATCACTGGGCACTGGTGACAACAAAGGGAAAGCCGTGATGTCACACAGACATCGGTGACATCACAGTGGACCTGGATAACAACACAGAGACACCAGTGATATCATGGGGGACATTGGTGACATCACAGGGGAGAGTGGTGACATTACAGGGACAGGAGTGACATCATTGTGGAGCAGTGACATCACAAAAGAATGTTGAAAACAAAGGGGCAGCTGTGATCTCCCAAGGAC
The DNA here is from genome assembly GCF_003031625.1 of Empidonax traillii. Classification (NCBI taxonomy): domain Eukaryota; kingdom Metazoa; phylum Chordata; class Aves; order Passeriformes; family Tyrannidae; genus Empidonax; species Empidonax traillii. The sequence continues at coordinate 501 of NW_020962629.1, read as the reverse complement.
ATCAGTGACGTCACTGGGGACATCTGTGACTTCACAAGGAAAGGGGTGACATTGCAGAGACACCAGTGACGTCATTGGTAACACTGGTGCCATCACAGATACATTGGTGACATCATTTGGGACCAATGACATCACATGGGACTGTTGAAAACAAAGGGACAGCTGTGATGTCACAGGGCTATTGGTGACATCACAGGGGACAGAGGTGTCATCACAGGGACATCAGTGACATCACTGGGGACAAGTGACATCACAGGGGACTGGTGACAACAAAGGGACAGCTGTGATATAACGTGGATGTCGGTGGAGGAGCTTCCAGAACAAACTGCACACAAATCAGGATGATTTACACAAATGTTCCGCTTTATTTACATAACCCAACCTCTTATACACTTTCACTGCCCCCCGGGGCGTGATCACTTTCAAACTATTGGTTATTTGCTGTAACCCACGAACCGAGCGTGCATTACTGACACACTGCCTATTGGCTGCACACAGGTG
>NW_020962628.1:15005-16977 GCF_003031625.1 Empidonax traillii | reverse complement strand
CTGTGGATAATATACAAGGTTTCTCCCCCACATTGAGAGCTCTAAGCTGCTCTAATGTACTTTAAGACTTCTCAGTATCTCCCTATTCTTAAAGGAAGATGATTTTTCCCTTTATTGACGGGGTGTAGGTTTGTTCGCTCCCGGAATAATTTGGGTGGAGATTTCCAGCTGCACTTTGTCGTTCTGTTCTGATTCACTGCTGTACTTTTGGTGCACAAAAGGCCTGGTTTAACCCCAGATAAATGTATCTGCTGCGGGGCTTTTTGGGGCTGCTGAAGGCAGGGAGTCAGTGCAGCTGCAAACCTCCCTCTCAAGCCTCAGAGCTGTATAAAACTAATTGAAGTGCCGAGGCAAATCTGCTGAATCTCCTCTGCTCAGGAGCGTTTAGGGGGAGAATGGGAACTCTGCTGAAGTATTTGCACAGCACTTCCTCGGTTTCAAACAAGTGTTCAAGGATACAATCAGGTTGTGCTGGACACCACTCAGGTCTCTCTTTAGCTTAAGAGATGCACAATGAGGTGATAAAACCAATAAAAGAAGGGAATTCGTGACACTTGAATCGGAATGTCTTTGCTCTTTGCGTTGACATCAGAGCCTCCTGGTGTCACCAGGAAGGAGAAACACAGCAGGTTTCCCAAACCTGCCAGAAAAATGACAGGCAAAATGATACAGGTTTGTATGAAATAAAGAGAAACCTCTTTCCAAACTGCTGAGTTACTGTTATATTGATTATTTGGGTAAGTTTAAGAAAGAAAGAGAGAAAGAGGAAGAGAAGAGGAAGAGAAAGAGAGAAGGTAAAAGAATAAAGAGTCAGAAAGACAGGAAGAGTGAAGGAAGGGGGGGAGGGAGGAAGGGAGGAGTGGACTTGTACAATTCTGGCAGTGATGCTTTTCCCTTCTGAGCTCTCAGGAAGGGTTTCTCCTCTCCACACATTTTATCCTCCCTGTGGATGTGCAGAGGTGTCAGCCTGTGTGGTGCATGGAGCCTTCAGTTAAGCTTTCAAATATTAACTATAGAGAAGAACTATTCTGCTTTCTCCCTCCACTCTTCCATGTCAGTTTGTTTTGCTAATTTTAACTTTGGGGAAAGATCCACATCCAATTTCTTTGAAACCCTTCCAGAAGCACCAAAATAAAGTATTTATTTGTTTATTTATTAAAGTAAAACTTCCCACCTTATGAGATTTAAGCCTCAGACTTGCAAAGAAACAGGCACATGCTCCCATCCTGTGTAAATGGAAACCAAAATCATGGCTGCATGATGTGCAACCAGCACTTTCTGGGATTGGGAATGGCACTTGCCCACACAGACAATATTTGAGATGCTGATGGTTGTCTTCCAGGAAAAGACTAAAAATTGTTCAAGACATAATAAGAATAATATGGAAAATAATTCAGGAAGAAAAAATCAAAGATAAGACAAGATGATTCTTTTACTTGTTTGTTTCTGAACTTACAGTTTCTTCCTCTTGACACAAAGCAGTTTTCTTTCCAAAGGGAAAGAATTCAAATGTTTCTGAAGCAACAGAAATAAAGAAACATGTGGACTTGACAAAGAGAAATGTGAAGTGGAGGCTTGTTGAGAGGTTCTTTCTCTGCACAAGATGTTGTCTCTGCCCACTGAAAAAAACAGAGCACCCAGGAGGAGCAGAGCAATTGGAATATCGACACAATCCCAAAGGATCCCTGTTGGCTGGGCAGGGAGGTGAGAGCTCCTCACGGCTCATTTACCTCATCTGCCACCAAGGAAAATAACTGCAGCTCAGAATCCTGGGATCCCTGGTGTTGGAAAAGCCCTCCCAGCCCATGGATCCCCCTGTGCCCCATCCCCACCTTGTCCCCCAGCCCAGAGCACTGAGTGCCACGGCCAGGCCTGCCTTGGACACCTGCAGGGCTGGGCACTCCAAACCTCCCTGGGCAGCCCCTGCCAAGGCCTCACCACCCTTTCCAGCCACAAATTCCTCCTCCTGGCC
>NW_020962628.1:5212-9742 GCF_003031625.1 Empidonax traillii | reverse complement strand
CCCCAGACACTCCTGGCGTTGCCAACAGCTGCCCAAGGCCGACCTGGAGGATCCCGGGAAGCGCCGCTTCTTTTGGGAACAACCAGATATGAAGGCCCCATTCTATGGAAAACACTGATCTCCTGCATCTGCCAAACCCACCACGTTTCCTCCACCTCTTCCCAGCTCCCCTCCCCACTGGTGGGGACCCTGGTGGCTTTTTTCAATAGTTGTTTTCTTTCTGCTTAAGACAGCCCTGCTTCTCTGCGGGGAGAAAGGCCCCGTTTGTGGGGCGCAGCTGCATTTCAAAGGTACATTGTTGGGGAGTTATGAATTTGCATGCCTTTACTAATGTGTGGAAACAGGAGAATTCTTTTGCTTTTTAATCGAAATTGATGTTATTCCTCTGCCAGTGGTACCCGAGGAACTGTTTTGTTCCATTTCCTCTCCTTTCATGCAGCCCTATTTATGTTTAGATCTGGTTTGCTGCCACCAAGAATCATTGTCATTACCACCAGTGTCTCAGGGCCGGCCAAGTCCAGCAGCTGTGTGTTTAATGCCTCCCCTCACTAAGGTTTATTTCCTTGACAACATGGGCTTGTTTGAAGCAACTTTCCTCCCTTTAAGAAGAAAGAAAGAAAAAGGCCTTTTCCAGTGTTTCTTTTTATTTTTTCCTATTTCCCCCCTTTTTTTTTCCCCCCTCTTTTTTCTTCTATCTTTTTTTTCAGCTTGCAGACAGGAATGGGAGTTTTGAGTGCGAGTACTGGGGCTACCCCCAGTTATTCCCGTGACGGTCCCCACTTCCCCCCACCCAAAAAGCTCTCCCTGTGCCTCGCTCGCCCTCCACACTCAAAATGGAATACCTAGGTGGCCAAGCAGGACCCGCTGACCTCTATATCCTGTTCCTTTCTCCGCACTTTGCTGCCAGTTTCCTCGATAAAAGGCGAGAGTGAGAGATAATTAACAAAAAACATGGCCCCCGGACAATGAAACAACTGGCCTTGGCCAGTCAGAAATTTATCCTGGTTTTCTAGGTGAACTTTCTCCCATCAATCTTTCCTTTAACCTCCGTGTTAGTGGAAGCAATAGGAACACCCCCTCCCCTCCCCCGAGCAAATGCTTTCTTTTGAGGGGGAACAAAACCCGGGATCGGCGAGGGCCGAGGTAAAATCTGGGTGGTATCGTGCCGCTCACAAAGCCCCCACTGTTCCCCGGGCCGGTGCTGGTGTTTTACAACAGGGGAGGGGAGAGGATGAATGGCCCGATGATGTGAAACAATCCTCCCGATTCAGGGCGACAAACCCATCCTCTGTTGGGCGGGAGGGGAACAAAAAGAAGGGGAGAGCGGGCAGGGAAGGGAATTAAACCCAAACCGCTCCGTCCGAGAGAAACCTGCCCGGCCCTGAAAACGCGTCTGGGACGCGGCGGGGGAGGCTCGGGATATCATCCCTCAGGCCCTTGGGTGTCGGTGAGGCTCCAGGGGTTGATGGAGAAGGGCCTGGGGACGCTTTGTCCCGGGGGGAAAAGCACAATAGGCCGTAAGTGGCGGCATCTCCGGGGCTGCCCAGCGCTCGCCCACAACCCGCGGGCGCGGGAAAAATGATTGGCGGCGGGGCCGGGACAATACGGATCCACTTCAGGTCCCCTCGAGAGGGTATTATGGCCAGGGAAAATATTTGTGCTCTGAAGATGACACTCTCCATTCCGCTAATGGCTCTCACCCCGCGCTGACAATCACACCCACCGCTCTCCTGGCAGTTGTCTGCCGGTCCCCGCTGAATGGGCCCTGCTCGGGGAAAGCATCCCCTTTTCTGCAGGCAAGACAATCCCATTGTGTTCACCTACTTGAGAAGAGGGGAAGGTGAATACGAGGGCATCGGGCATTGTAAACTGGCAATAAAACACGCACTGAAAAAGCACCCCTCCAATAAATTAGGAGTCTTCACTCCCGTTGGGTCGTGCGTTGGGAAAGGCACATTTGGGCTCGAGGAGGGAGAATTCTGGGCAGAAACTGGCGCAGCTTGATCGATTTTTTTTGCCCAACCCTTTTATTACTTGCAAAAAAAAAAAAAATTACTGATTTCTTAAAAAAGCTGAACCAGTTTTAGGTTCCACGCACTGGCAATACGGTGCAACAGCCCAACCAGATGCATTACAGGGGCTGCTGACAACAGTAAAAGGGTGATGCCCTCATGGATTAAATACAAAGAGCTGCTAGAAGGGGCTTTTTAAAAGAATTTCATGTTTTGCTATGCAGGGAGTGGTAAAAAGATGAGCAAGAAGTTTGGCATTTCCAGAGAAATCATAGCCAGGCTGTTGACTTTTCCCCAAGGCCAAAAAACCCCCAAACCAAACCAAACCAAACCAAACCAAACCAAACCAAACCAAACCAAACCCCTCTTTTCAGAGGCAGAAAAAAATGGTGGCTGATGGTTTGAGTTCCTTCTCAGAAATAAACACCCACCCAGGGGGTCTCAGATTTCCCCTCTGGAGGAGGAAAGCAGAGCTTCCTCCAGGGAAGAGCCTGGTGAAGAACGTGGTTTTTTTGCTTGGAGCCCCAGCAGAAAAGCAGTCTAGCTTTTATTCCTTAAGGTTGGCAGGCAGGGAGCAGAAAGGGAAGCCAAAGGAATTCCTGGTGGCAGTACCAGCACTGCTGGCACTGGTGCACTGAGGAAACTCCTGGTATTTCTAATAAAACACTGCCTACTGCAGCCAGAATATGTAACTGTGACAATGCCATCAGTCCTGCCCTGGAGATGAAAGTTGGCCAACGTCCAGTGAAGTCAACAGAGCAGTTTTAGTCTTTGTAGTATGATGATGACACAGGAGCAGCTTTCAGAAAAGGGATGTATTTCATTCAGGGCTGGATTTGCCTGAACACTTGCCAGTTGCCCACAGAAGATGATATTCAGAGGATAGTTTGGGTTGGGAGAGACCTCAAAGCCCATCCAGTGCCACCCCTGCCATGGGCAGGGACACCTTCCACCAGCCCAGGGTGCTCCAAGCCCCGTCCAACCTGGTCTGGGACACTCCCAGGGATGGGAAGGAGCTGACAGGGCTGTGACAGCAGGGGCTGGAGACACAGAGCCCTGAGAGACAGAGAGTGTTTGATGATTGCACCGGCTGCTCCTGTTAACCCTCAGTGAGTTGGTATTTATGCCCCTGGCCAACATCCCTCCAACCTGGAGTGGGCACTCTGCCATCACAGCAGATGGGCCTGAGCAATTTCAGCTGAGAGCCCGTGTGTGTCCATCAAACCTGTTTGTTTAGGGAGCTGTTCCCAGCCTGCAAACACAGCACCTATGATGTGGTGTCCAGGCAGACAGCACCATCAGCTCTGGAGCTCGTCTGCCCACCAGCACGTGCTTTCCCTCCTCTTTTATTCCTGCTGCCCCACAGCAGGGAATTCCATCGCTGCAGAAGTGGTCCCTGTGCCTGGAGCTGTGTGACAGGGGCAAGGGAAATAACAATGAAAGGGGGAAGCCTTCAGCCCTCTTTGCCCCCCATCACAGCCCCCCCAAAGGTCTGGCAGCAGACACCCCCCAGGCCAAGGCAAAGGATGTGCGAGTGGAGAGCAGAGAGCAGAGCAAGGGCTTCAGTCTCACCAGAGCACAGCTGGACTCAACCCTGAGACACTGCCCTGGGGACAGAAGATGGGGCAGGGAGGGTTAAAACCCTTGGATCACAGGAAGCCTCTGACTTGCACGTGTCACAGCAGTGTGGGCATCACCTGCAAGGTGCCCCTGTCCTGTCCAGGCAGGACCTGGAGCTGCTGGCCATGGGAACAGCCAGGTGAGCTCTGCCTGACACTCGCAGGTTTGCTCCTCAAGCTGCTCTCAGCAAATATTATCACTCCCTTCAACTTTCCTCTTTTTGTGCTCAAACTTGCAATGCCTGCACAGGTTTTAGTACCTTGAACTGCACCCCTGCTGGCAAGAAGACATGGGGCAGAGTGTTAGATGTGCCTTCCAGGAGCAAACACTGATACTAGAGGGACATTTGCTGTCTCTCAGGAGCCTTCAATGGGCAGGTGAGAAGGTGCCCTGTGCTCTCTACAGCTCCCTGAAAGGAGGGTGTGCTGAGGTGGGAGTTGGTTCCTTCTCCCAGACAACAAGTGACAGGACAAGGGGAAACAGCCTCAATGTTCAGGTGGGCCCTGAGGAGGAATTTGTTGCTGGAAAGGGTGGTGAGGCCTTGGCAGGGGCTGCCCAGGGAGGTTTGGAGTGCCCAGCCCTGCAGGTGTCCAAGGCAGGCCTGGCCGTGGCACTCAGTGCTCTGGGCTGTCACTTTTTTTATCTGAGTGGTAACCAACTGCAAAAGATGACAGAATATGTTTCTCCCAATTTCAGAAGTCACAGAACTGTCAGGGTTGGAAAGGACCTCTGGAGATCACCCAGTCCAACCCCCTGCCCAGGCAGGGTCACCTGGGGCAGGTGACACAGGGAATGTCCAGGTGGGGTTGGAATGTCTCCAGAGAGACTTCACACCCTCCCTGAGCAGCTGTTCCAGGCTCTGCCACCTCCATGGAATAAGTTCTTCCTCACATTGAGG
>NW_020962628.1:0-1168 GCF_003031625.1 Empidonax traillii | reverse complement strand
CTCCCCCCTCCTGGCAGGGACTTGCAGAGCCAGAAGGTCCCCCCTGAGCCTCCTTTTCTCCAGGCTGAGCCCCCCCAGCTCCCTCAGCCCCTCCTGCTGCTCCAGTCCCTTCCCAGCTCCCTTCCCTTCCCTGCACACACTCCAGCCCCTCAGTGTCTCTCTTGCCATGAGGACCCAGACCTGGACACAGCATCTGAGGGGTGTCCAGCAGCTGCTTCCCATCTGAGCAGGGACCAGACTGGCACAGCCAGACAGCTCCAGCAGCTGTCCCAGCTCACTGGGCACCACCCAAGGCACCCAAACCCTGAGGGTGGCCTCCTCTCCATTAGCTACGGAGGGAAGCTGGACTGGCCAGGTAGGAAAGAGGTTTCCTCTTGCCTTAGGATTTAGCCTCCAGGATGCCTCACAGGACTCTGGAGCTGGGAATGAAGCCATTCATCAGGTTATAGCTGAACAAACAGCTCTCAAGGGGAAGGCACAACATCCCAGGGCTGCTGATTAGATTGAAGACTCGGAAGATGATCCTTCATCCCCGCACTGGCAGCATAACGGAGATTAACTCTCAGTATTCCTCTCCCGGTTCCTCAAAGCTTCAGGTTCACATCTGGCTGCAATCTCTGTTACAGATGCCCCGTTCAGATCCACACTCCGAGTATCTGCAAGGCTGCTCCAGTGCCGTGGAGGCAGGAGCTGATCCCGGAACGGTGGGCAGGGCTGTGCCTGGGGGCACACGGGGACACCCCTCAGCCCCCACCCGATGGGCAAAGCCAGCCCTGTCCTACCCCTCCTCTGACTGATTCCATTAGGTCTCATTTTCCCCTCCAGAGCCCCGGGGAGTCTCGAAGCACGCAGTGTGGACACGAGTCTGGAGTCGCCCAAGAGATCAAAGGAGCTGTGGTCTCATCATCCCTCCTGCCCAAAGCTGCGGGCAGCCCGTGGCTTGGCTCACCGGGGACACCCCAATTTTGACCGGTGCCAGCCCCCCGTCTGACACACAGAGCGTGTCAGGCAGGGGAGCAGCAGCCGCGGCAGGGGCGGCGACGATTCCCACCTCCGAGCAGAATTTGAAAATTGAAAGGAGCATCTATTCAGCTCCTCCAGGCCGTTTCAAAGGACTTGTAAGGCTCCGGTTGCCATTGTGCCGCTGGTAATTCTGTGTCACAACTAA
>NW_020962627.1:13489-14702 GCF_003031625.1 Empidonax traillii | reverse complement strand
ATTGCTTTCAGGACTGGAAAATACCTCAGATCTAGAAGGGGCAGAGTTTCCTCCCAAGGGATTCACATCAGGGGCATAAAGGTCTGCTCCTCTCCCACCTCCAGTCCCACACACCTCCCTTTACGGAACCTGTCCTTGTACTCCCCATCCCCTGGAGAGCTGCACAAGTGTGTCTCAGATAGGACAGGAGAGTCCAGGGATGCAGAATGACGCTCTAGTGGTTGCACTGGGAGGGTCAGATTTGGTGCATGCTGTGCTCATCCCTGGGGCACAGACAGAGTTCAGAGACCAGTTGCAAGTGAATTATTGCAGAACAGATGAGCAAAGGTGGGATGTGAGTCAGGGTGAAGACAGTGTTCAAAACAACTGCGGCAGAAACGTGAAAGCACCGTCCCTCTCTCTTTCAACCACCACTAGAGCACAGGGGCTTGAGGTTGCCCTTTTTTTTAATTTTCTCACTGGCTCCAAAATTTGCTGAAGATAGGAGAATCCTAGAATGGTTTCTCTTGGAAGAGAAAACTCCCCTAAAGATGGCAGATGGTGGATCTGGAATTCCCACGGTGTCTCAGTGTGTGCAGAACCTGGGGGAGCTCCACGCTCTCTACCTGTGCCTTTCTCCTCCCCGGCCGCAGCTCCCAGGCAAGCACAACCACTGAAGGTCATTGATTCCCTCCCTCCCACCCAAGGTCCTTCAGCACTGGGCCAAGGCTTCCCAGTTGCCAGCATGAGGACATTGGGAGTTTCATCAGCTGGGATCTATCTTGTCTCTAAGGTCATATCCACTAGTAAATATAGGGGCTCTTGGAGCCCTATGGATGCAGAGTAAGGTGGGGGCAAAGGGGAACGAGGACATTGCAAGGAGGATTTTGCTCCAAAGGCACAGGCAAACGTGGACTATGCTCCGGGCTCGCAGTGCCTGTAAATGAAAGCGGGAGCTCTGCAGGTGCAGCGACCACAGTAGGGGGTGAGGCAGGGCCCCCACTCGACACAATCTATCCTTGTGGGAAACGCCTTGCTAAACACAGCCCAGCTACTCTGCAAGGCACGGGCAGAGTCCTTTCTTCTCTTTGGCTCCCACAGATCTGAATTGAGACCCTTAGAGAGGCCAGCAGATGAGCCCATGCCAAATGTCTTAAAAGGAAAACCCACAGCCAGGTATCCTCTCTCTCGAAACCAGAAAGCACCACACCAAGCATTGCACTTCTTCCCTCCA
>NW_020962627.1:7814-8863 GCF_003031625.1 Empidonax traillii | reverse complement strand
TCTGAGGTATTTTCCAGTCCTGAAAACAATAACGCTATCCTGGGCCATGCCTTTGTACTCTCCAGATGACTTTCCAGCTCCTAACACTCTATATGAGCCCCCATCATAACCCTCGTCCTGGAGAGATGGGGCCACTGAGCACCAGGAGAGCCCAACCTGGAGACATCCCCATGCCCATCAGTTCCTTCTCATGTTTTCCCTGCCCTGCATTACCTGCTTTCCGCCTGTCTCTGCCCCTTAATCTGAGTGGCAACCCCACCCCGAGCTCCCCTTTGAGCTCAGCCCGCTTGAGGCAGTGCTCAAGGGCTGTGCTGCCACTGCCCTGCTCTGCTTTGATCAACCCCTGCTCTCTGCTCTCGCACAGCCCTGTGGAACTTCACAGAAGCACACTCAGTATTCCAAGTTGGAAGGGACCCACAAGGATCGAGTCCAACTCCTGAGCCTTCACTGCACCATCCCCCAGAGTCACACCGGGAGTATCGTCCAAAGGCTTGTTGGACTTGCACCAAACAAGCGGTGCTGAACCCCCACACAGGCGCCTCGTGCTCCCAGACAGCAGCATCTCCAGCTTCTGGGGAAGGGAGAGGGGATGCAGCCATCACCTAAGTTATGCCAAACAGGGTATTCACGGTTAACCTTCATGTCTGCTTCACCCCTCCGGGAGGATTTGTGGGCATGTGCTGGGAATTCCTGGAGGCGCTGCCATTGCTGGAGGAGCTGCGTTTCTGCTCTTCCTCCCCTGTCCTGGCTTTAGCTCTCCTGAAGGAAACATTTGCTTAGAGAGTCCTCAAAACACCCCCAAGGTCCTTCTCCATAAAATACCCTCCTTCCCACTTTTGTGAAATCACCTGGTGCAGGCGGGGAAGGTGTCCACACAAGTTCTCGGAGAGGGGCAGAGGCAAATGGAAAGAGCCTGCAAGATCTCTCTGGGTTGAAAACAAAGCATGAATTTGTATCTCTCTCAGTTTAATGAAACACAAGTGTTTTCCTAAGGAGGAGAAGTTATGAGGAAGACCAAACTCCTCCCTTTAAGCAATTGTATATCCAAA
>NW_020962627.1:4296-5339 GCF_003031625.1 Empidonax traillii | reverse complement strand
GGGTGGGGAAACTGAGGCACGGATTGAGGGAGGAGGGGTTGGTGGGGCTTTTCTCAAGGCTGTGGTTGGCTGCTGTGCCACCCCCATGCTGGGACCGCCAAAAGCGGAAAGAAAGCCCTGAGCCTTTGTCTCTCAAGAGATGTTGGTGCACAACCCTTAGCACTACACAAAGAGCAAAGGTGCAAAGCAGGTATCTTTCCCCGTTGTGAATCCTAGATGTAAAAGTAAAAAAAACTCTGAACCTAACCCTAACCCAAAACCCAACCCGAACTCTAACCCTAACCCCCAACCCCTAACCCTAGAGTTGACTCTAACCCTAACACTAACCTGAACCTCTAACCCCTAACCCGGACAGAAACCCTAAACCAAACCCGAACCCTAACCCTAAACTGAATCCTAACCCTACCATAACCCGAACTCTCACCCTCACCATGACCCTCACCCTAATTTTAACCCTAAACCTCAACCGAACCCTAACCCAAACCCGAACCCTAACCCTAACCCGAGTCTTAACCCTCACCCTCATCCTACCCCTACCCCTACCCCTACCCCTAACCCTAACCCTAACCCTCACCCCAACCCTCACCCTCACCCAAACCCTAACCCTCACCCTCACCCTAAATATAACCCTAAACCAAACCCCAACCTGAAGCCTAACCCTAAACTGAACCCTAACCCTACCCTAACCCACACCCTCACCCTAACCAAAACCCTAACCCTAAACCTACCCCTAACCCTAACCCGAACCCTAAACTTAACCCTAACCAGAACCCTAAACCTAACCCAAACCCGAACCCGAACCCTAACCAGAACCTAACCCAAAACCTAACCCTAACCCTAACCCAAGTCCTAACCCTAACCCTCACCCTCACCCTAACCCTCACCTTCACCCTCATCATAACCCTCACTCTAAATCTAACCCTAAACCTCACCTGAACCCTTACCCTCACCGTAACCCTCAGGGTCACCCTCACCCTCTCCCTCTCCGTCACCCTAACCCTTACCCTCACCCTCACCCTAACTTGAACCCTCACCCTAACCCT
>NW_020962627.1:0-1161 GCF_003031625.1 Empidonax traillii | reverse complement strand
AAAGCGGGGAATCCTCTGTACCAGTAGGATTTTAAGATAAGACTGGATGTGGCACTTAGTGCCAGGCTCTAGTAAGCAGAGTGGTAGGGGATCAAGATATCGACTTGATGATCTCAGAGGTTTTTTCCAATCCAGCTGATGCTCTGATTCTGTGATTCATTGTGTGGCCGACCTTTTGTTCTTTCTTTCAAGGTCGGATTCAAGTGGTCGATTGGGCTGTCGGAATTAAAGGGCAGACGAGCAAGGTGAGAATATTCCGACCAGTCTGAATGCAAAGATATTTATGGTGAGCTGTATCATTGGTGAATCTAAGCACATACCTTGTGGTTTGTTTTTTTTCCAGTGGTACACAAAGTAACGAGTCAGCAGAATGGGAAGGAGGTGAGTGAAAAAGAACTCGAGAGGGGAACTTTGGTCAGAATGTTGCACTCTGAGGGAATGCGTCCGTATGTGCCTTTGCCTCTGTGATTTCTTTGCAGTGCCCATCTGTATTGCCAGAGGAGCAGACCACGGACTGAGGAGCCGAGCGACAAGGTCAGGGTGCTTTGGCGTTGGCCTTGTGGGCGATGGCATGGACTTCAGGGCTGGGCATTTAAGCATTGCCCTCTTCTCTTTGGAGGTGCCAGCCCGGTAACCTTTGGAAAGAAATGAGCGTCCCAGGTGAGTTGGGGAAGTATCGGGGAGGAGCAGGGGCCCAGGGAAGTGTCAGAAATGCCACAGGAAGATTGTTTTCCCTGTTCCAGGTGTACCACGCAGTGGGAGCTGCAAGCTCTGCACCTCTTGCTGGAGGCAGTGACACGAGGACTTGGTTGCACTTAGGAGAGGGTGAGTGTGGAATGGCTGGAGTTTGGCCGATGTGATGCTAAAGTCCTGCACTGATTTTGGTTTCCTTTCTTGGAGCTGACGAAGAGAAGAAGCCAGGGACTACAGAGAGCCCTGAGCCAGCCGAAGGGACGTGCTTGTGGAAGGTGGATGGACAAGCCCGTCTCTCTGCAAGATAAGTGGGGGCCTCTGAGACAGAGAGAGGATGAGATTCCCGCACAGGCTTGGGAACTACCGGGAGGGCTTTTGAAATTAGTGTAAGGAAGGGGATAGGATTAGGGTTAACAAGGTTTAGGGTTAGGGTTAGTGTTAGAGTTAGGGTTAGGGTTAGGGTTAGAG
>NW_020962626.1:9740-10885 GCF_003031625.1 Empidonax traillii | reverse complement strand
AGTGCCCAGGGAGGCATCGCCTGGCACTCAGGATGATCCTGGTGCTCAGGAACGATCCATCAACGGTGAGAAGGGGATAGCTGGCCGAAGCCCTGTCAGAAACCTGGGGCTGGGCAAGGCACTCACTTGGGTTTGGCTGGGCAAGGCAGCTGTGGCAGCTGCTCCCACCTCTCCTGCCTCCCCCTTCAGCCACCCGAGTGCTTCGGGACAGGCCTTTGGCCTCTGAGCGGGCTTGGCGCTGCTGCCCTCGATGGCATCAACAGCACACCATTGTGTTCCACACAGGCTGACAGCACGCTGAGCCTCACACAAAGCCTGGTGCAGCTCCTGGGGGATGCAGATGGAGAGCTGGTGGCAATGACCCTTGCTGTGCTCTCAGATCACTTGTGGGAGCCAGACATCCAGCTCTCCAGACCCACTGCTCTGAAGCTGGCTGAGGCGCTCCAGCCACTCTTTGGCAACGTAAGGCCCCTTCCCCCTGACAGGAACAGGCACTGGGTGCTGCCTGGAAACCTTGGCCTGTGCAATTTCAAGCCTGTTCTCAGGCAGACCTGGCAGCCAGTGCTGAGGACTTTTCCTGCCCTTTCTCTCAGGACATCAGCCAAGTGCAGCTGCTCTCCATTCACATCTTCCATAAGGTGATGGAGTTGGCAGTGAAAAAGGCAAGAAAGTCCCTGAAGCGCTATGTGGTGCAGAGCCTGCTCCCACTCTTCTTGCACTGCCATGATGATAACCAGCACATGGCAAAGGTCAGGACTCCTGGGTTCTGCTGTCCCCAAGGGAGGGACTGGGCTGCCTCCTGCCCTGGGCATCTCAGGGGCTTCGGCCTCCTCCTGGCTTTGGTCCAGGGACGCAGGTCCTGTGCCCTGGGCTGCGGTCTCATCTCCCACTCTCCACTTCTCTGCAGGTCTCTCGCCAAGCACTGCTTTGTGCGGCCAGGTTCCTGAAGTGGAGCCATCTGGAGAACCTGGGGATGACAGAGACCCTGTGCACATTCGGCAAGTGCTTGGTAAGGACGATGTGAAAGCCCCAGCCCCAGGCAGTGCCTGGCCAAGGGGCAGAGCCTGAGCCAACCCTTCTGTGCTTGCCCTGCCGTTCCCTGCAGCTGCAGAAGGACAAGAGCAGAGCGGCCAAGTACCTGCGCC
>NW_020962626.1:0-4581 GCF_003031625.1 Empidonax traillii | reverse complement strand
GGTTTGGGACTCTGATAAAGTAGTAGAATATTGGAAGAAAATGGCTGGGGCAGTTCCAGAGAGGTGCAAAGTTATGCAACGTGCTGGGCCCTGGCTACTGCCTACTGGAAACTGCTCTTTGGGGTACAGCACCTTCAGGGGCAGGGGAAGGAAAACAGACCCACAAACACCACCAAGGCACATTACAGAACTGGAAGCCCTACAGATGGCTTTAGATATCACTGAAGGAGGGAAATGGCCAGCACTCAATCTCTGCACTGACTCATGGAAGGTGGTAGTAAATACACTCTCGAGGTGGTTGGAGTGATGCTCTCTCTCGGTGGGCCCATGACTCCTCAGGTTATCAGGGAACAGATGCAACACACAGATGGGCTCGTGATCGTGGGGTGGATTTAACCATGGACACCATCTCCCAGGTTATCCATCACTGTGAAACACGTGCTGAGATCAAGCAGGGCCAAGTGGGTAAAGTCCCTTTGGTATGGGGGAGGATGGCCGAACTATAAATCTGGGAAGGCCAGGCCTCAGACAAAGGCAAACCCAGCAGGGGATTTGTTTTGGCTCAAGGACCTTGGTGCCCTTGGTGGGTATTGCAGAGGGGTGGGGAAACACAATGTGTGCCTCAGGGGCATTTGATTTTGGGTGAGAAGCATCTGTGAGGGTGGATTGCATGTCTAGTACTGGTTGCTGAATGAAACTGCCACTGTCAAGGGGAAATGCCACGGACAATGAGTATGGACTGCTCCAGTTGCACCAGTCAGGTATGAGATGTGGAGATGATGTGGATGGTATAGAATAAGGGGCACATAATGTCCTAGGTACAGTAGGGGCGGAGTTTGTAGCCATGTTTATTCCACACAACCCATGTCACCACCGAGGGGGAAAATTTTTGTTTGTCAGGGAAATGAAAGGCACTGGAAACAGAAGGTTTTTCTTCTTGCCTGGGTGGAGGAAGGGGGTGGACTGGTCCCTATTAAAAACCACAGGCAGAAGCAGAAGGGGGCCACTGTTTTCCCTGACTCCCAGGAGAGGGAACCACTGCCACCCATCACCACAAGTTGAAGGTTCTCGACAAGTCTCAGCGACTGTTGGAGCTGCTCTACAAGTCCCAGCCATTGTTGGAGCCACTCCAAGTCCAAAACCAATCACAGTCGCTAAAGCCAGGACCTGGAACCAGCCTCTCAGCAGCAAAACTCCCTCTGGGTGAAAGAGTTTTCCAGGTTTTGCATTGTCCCTCTTTTTCTGTTGTTTAGCTGGTTGGGGAGGGTTTGCCACTTGACTTCTTGGTTCTCCTGGGCCATGTGGGGAAGCCAAGCCAGGTGATCTCAACAGAGAGCAGTTCCTCTTTGGTTTGTGGTGGATTCTCCTCTTCCTGAGTCAACCATTTCCTCTGTATTTTTGTGTTCCATTGTAAGGCTTTTTTGCTTTTCTCAGGAAAACTCTGACTCCCACTTCTGGGCTCCCCTGGTGTTTCTGCTGCTGCCATGATGGGATGGGGGAAAGGAAGGGCATCTGTTGGGGAGAGACACAGAACAGGTTGTCATGCCAGAGTTCTCCCCATCCTCTTTGCTTCCCCAAGGCATGGCATAGCAGCCCGCAGACCCATTAGACTGGGCTGTTTTCTTCTTTTTCAGAAGTCAAGGAAAAAAGTCCAAAGAACACAAGGAAACATTACAGTATCTCTGACCAATTTAATTATCCTCTGAAACTCAGCAGCTGAGGGTGGTTTTGTGTTGCAAGTTATCATTTCCATGAAAAAATCATTCCAGTAAGGGGCAACAGCTTCTGCCTTCTGACAGATGCCAAGTATTGCCAACAATTGCTCCAGCTGCTCCTCACAAGAGCACAGACATCAGTGCGCATTGGCTTTGGCTGCCCTCTGGCAGGTGCCTTGGTAGCATCTGCAGGGTGTTGTCACTTCACTACCCCATGTCCAGGAGGTTGGTGGGGTTGGGGGCGGCCCCAGGACATGTGGCAGTGTGTCACAGGGCCCTTTGTGACACGGTGGCCATGGGCCATTTGATGGGATGTGGTAGGGTGTCCAGGGCCCCTTTGTGACACGGTGGCCATCGCCCATGGGATGGGCCAGGGTGACCAGGGGCCCTTTGTGACACGTGGTGACAAAGGTGCTGGCGGTGCTGTGAGCCCCTCAGTGCGCTCAGAGCACGCGACGGGACAGGACGGGACAGAGCGGTGCTGTGCGGAGCCCCCGTGCAGCCGACTCTCGACCTTACTGAACCGGAGCCTTTCTGAGGAGAGTTTTCTTTTTCTTTTTCTCTTTCTCGAGAACACACCACGGGACTTGGAGACTCGAAGGTTTACCGAGGGGTCTCCAGCCCCTTTGGCGGGTGCCCTCAAGGGCAGACTGAGGGACCTGGTGACCCGGAGGTTTTCTGAAGGGTCTCCAGTCCCTGTTGGAGGTGCCCTTGAGGCCCTTGTTCTTTAGATTGTCACCAGGAGTTTTGCCAGGCGTCTCTCGTGCAAGATCCCTCACGGCACAACGCTGGGATGGCAGGGAGACGCCTCAGCCTGCTCAGGCTCTTCCACAGGAAGAAGAAGGCAGGCCCTGGAGCTGCCCCAGAACAGCAGCCAGAGGAACTGCAGCAGTTCCAAGCCCTGCAAGAGGGTGAGTGGCAGAGCTGGACCCCAGGCATGGGGGCTACAGTCATCCCAAGCTGGGATGGGCCTCTTCCCAGCCCAACCTCTGTGAAAGGTTCCCAGCCCAGGGAAATGGAGGGGGGAAGAGGGGCCGGGGGCTGATTTCCCACATGGCCGTGCTCCTTGCACTGGGCATGCCGGGGCTGACCGTGCCTGTGGAGCGCAGGCCTGGGCTGGCTTCTCCGGCCCTTGCCACAGCCCCTCAGCTCTGACTGCACTCACTCTTTGCCAGATCCAGGCAGGGACCGGACAGAAGAGCAGCACCGTGCCCGTGGCCGCTTCCGCAGGGCAGCACAGGTACCTGCAGCCATGCCCACCTGGGCTGGGCCTGCTGTCACTGCTCAGCCCAGCAGCGCTGCTGGAGCACACCAGGGCACATCCCTCCCTTCCCTGCCCTTCCTTCTGCAGACGCTGCTGAAATTCTTCAGCATTCGGCGTCGAAGGACCCAGAACACCCCAAGGGAGGTGATGGCACAGCCTGACACCAGCCCCACCGAGCTCGAGGCAGAGCCTGATGTCGGCACCGCGCCGGCTGATGGCCCAGGAAACCGGGACACCGCGTCAACCCAGGACACCACCAACCCCGACACCGCGCTGCCTGAGCTCACGGCCAAGGCTGACGCCGCAACCACCGCTGAGGGCACGGCCAACATGGACACCACGCCCGCTCAGGGCCCGGCCGATGCTCCCAGCCTGCACTTTGCTGCCGAGACAGTCGTCTCTGCTGAAGTGAGCAGCCTGTGGCCAGGATTGGCTGGCCCCCTCAAGCCGGCTCTGCCCGGTCCCTTCAGCCTTTGAGGCCAGCAGGACGTGCTGGCAAGGGAAGCGCTCGTGGCGTAAAGACGGCCAAGTTGCTGGCTCAGGCAGCTCTCCAGCTCTCCCCTCTGCCTCCTCCAGGTGCCGGCCTTTGTCAGGAACCTGCACCAGACCCTCACAGCCAATGTGCTGCCAGAGGACGGGCTGCTCAGGGACCTTCGGAGGGTGACAGATGAACACCCCATTGATGTTGCGGTGACCCTCCTGCACTGTGCCCCATCGTGTGACAGGTACAGGCTCCACCTGCCTTCAGGGCTCAGGCCTCACCAGCCTTTAGAGCCCATCACCCTGGAGAGCCTGTGCCACAGCCTCTGCCACGTACACTCCGAGTTCCAGGACTCTCTGGGCCCTCTGTTTCCCAGCCCTGCCACCTCAGACCCCCATCCTGCTGCCATGCTCCCTCCCTGCCCCTTGAGGCACCGTGCTTCTGCTGCTGGGGCTCTTGCAGAGCTGTGGCCAAAACCCCCCTGACACAGAGCTCTGGCCCTGCAGAGCTGCAGCAGTCATGTGGAGGACCATCACCTCATCAGGAAGGACAGCGGAGAAGGTGCTGCCAGTGCTGCTCAGGGTGATGGAGGAGTGGCCACTGTACTGCACATTCACCTCTGATGGGGACCACAAGCACATCTATGGCCTGGCTGTGAGTTCCTGCAAATGACCTTTGCTCACCTGCACGTTGCCTCTTTACTGGCTTTCCATCCTCTCCCACCAGTCCGCCTCCCTGCCTTAGGCACTGGGCTGCAAATGTGGCCTAGGGGCAGGTTCAGGATCACCCAGGCAGCTGCTCCCTCTGCTTCTCATCTGGCCTTTTCTCTCCCCTGCTCGGGCTCTGTCCCATGGACATCTGGGCACTGAGAGCTCTCTCTGGCTCCTTTTTCTTTTGTAGGCAATCAGGGTGGTTTGGGAGGTTCTCCAGAGGCTCCAGTGTCCAGAGCCATTGAAGGAGAATTCCCCCCGCCTCCTGGTGGCTCTGCTTTTCAACATTTGCTTCAGCATGGAGCCCATGCCAAAGCAGGTCGACACCTTCTGGAGGCAATGCTGGCAGGAACAGGGACTTGCCAGGAACCCCAAGAGGTGCTCCATCCCAGTCCCCTGGTCCCTGCCATG
>NW_020962625.1:10481-15065 GCF_003031625.1 Empidonax traillii | reverse complement strand
GCCCGTCGGAAACCGCCTCCAAGGACTCGGGGCTCGCCCGCCCCCTCGGCCACGACGAGGCCCTGGCGGCCTCCTGCAAGCTGCCCGTGCTGGAGGAGACCTCCAAGAACAAGGTGGCCTCGTGGCTGAGCTCCAACAGCGTGGCTGAGGGCTTCCAGGACGGCGACAGCAGCTCGTCCTTCCGCGGGGGCGAGGCGGGAGACACCAAGCCTGTGAAGGTGGAAAACCCTGGGGAGAGGGAGAAGGGATGCGTTCCCACCCCAGGAGAGATGAACAGAGAGATGAAGGCAGCCAAGAAGGAGGTAAGGGAGGAGTGTGGGAGTGAGGGAGTCAAAGGGTGCTGAGGAATGATGGCTGGCATTTCGGGGAGCTCCAAAAGGGAGAGATTTGAATCTTCTCTGCTCCTCCCCCCTGCAGGAACCTGAGGAACCGACCAAAATCACGGGGTAAGATTCCTGACACGGTGTTGCCCTGTCCTTGCCTGGCCTGTGGACGCTCCCCTGGCAGCCCAGGCGTGACCCCTGTTGTCCTGGCCCCGCAGGCTGAGCATGCCGGGCCGGAGGTACGGATACAACCCCTGCCCCCCGAAGCTGGAGGGCATCCGGCGACCCCTGAGCCGCACGGCGCTGCTGCAGAGCCGGCGCCACTCCCTGCCCCTGCAGCCCCCCAGCGAGGTAAGGGGGACCCCCGGGCTGGCAGGGGGCCTGGCTCTGCCCCTTCCCCTGGAACCAGCTCCAGGACGACCTTGAACCTCAGTTTTGGGGGGTTTTCTGCCGTTTCTGTCCCTGGCTGAGCACTGGATTTGTGGCTGTCACTGCGATTTCCTGGGGGGCAAAGGTGGTTTCCTTTGGATTGTGGGGGCGTTTCTTGGGTCCGAAAACCCTTGAAAAAAAACCATGAGAGTGCAGAATTTGGACCATGTTCCAGTGGGACTGGAGCACCTTGGTCTGCACACCTGGCAGAACCATCTGGGGACAGTCCTTGTTTTTTGGGGCGAAAGGGGAGGCTTGGATGTGGCTCAGGAGCTGTTCCTGCCCCCAGGACGTGCTGACGCTGCTGAGCAGCACCGACAGTGACGGTGAGAACGGGCAGGTCCCGGCGGGGCAGGCCCCGGGCACCGCCAACGACAGCGACGACATCCAGACCATCTCGTCGGGCTCTGAGGAGGAGGAGGACAAGAAAAACCCCTCGTTGGGGTCAGGTGAGGGGAAGGGAAGGGCTGAGGGTGGGGAGTGGGGCTGGAGAGCACCGGGAAGGGCTGGTGAGGCCACAGCAGCGCCGAGCACGGCCCGTCAGCTCCTGCTGCATCCAATGGCCCAGGGCTGAACCTTCCCTGCTGGGTTTTGGAGATAAAACCGCGAAATCTCGCCCTCAAACCCAGGTATTTTGGGGGGATTGCGAGAAAAAGCAACTGTGAGGCTTCTGGTGGGTGTGAGGCTTGGCTGGGTGGATTCCAGGAGCCATCCCGGGGTGGTGGTTCAGGTGTGGTGGTTCGTTACCCCCGAGTGGAGCAGGAAGGGGGAAACGAGCAGGGCTGGGGGTTCCTCCTCTGGCAGCTGCCGTGTGGTGGCAGGTCCCGTGAAGAGGCAGGTGGCTGTGAAATCCACCCGAGGCTTCGCCCTGAAATCCACCCACGGCATCGCCATCAAATCCACCCCGCTGGCCGCGGGCGACAAGGGCGAGAGCGCGGGGCCCGTGCGCAGGAGCACGCGGCAGTTCTACGACGGCGAGGAGAACTGCTACATCATCGACGCCAAGCTCGAGGGCAACCTGGGCCGCTACCTCAACGTGAGCGAGCTGGGCATGGCGGGGGCAGGGGCCTCGGGGGGCTGTGCCCACCCCAGAGCGGCGGGAAAGGGCAGGGGGAGGAGGCTGATCCGCCCCCAGAGCGGAACAGGAGCTGCTCTGGCCCTGTCTGTCCTTCCAGCCCTGTCCGTCCTTCCAGCCCCGTTTTACCTGTGGGGGTGGGTGGTGGGACTCGGCCTGTTCCAGCAGGATCCCGCTGGACAGGCGGGCACGGCAGGAATGCTGCCTGTTGGGGAGGGCTGTGCAGGGCTGGCTGCTCTGCCTGCCTGGCAGCGGCTCAGCCCGTCCCCGTTGCCGTTACAGCACAGCTGCTCCCCCAACCTCTTCGTGCAGAACGTCTTCGTGGACACCCACGACCTTCGCTTCCCCTGGGTCGCCTTCTTCGCCAGCAAGTGAGTCCTGGAGGGCTGAGGCTTCCTGGGGCTCGCTGGGACCCGGCTCCGTGGCCAGGGCTGGGTGTTCCCCACTCCTGGTAACCCCATTCCCAGTTTAACCCCATCCTGAGCAGGGAAAACCTTGGGAGGTGAGGCAGGTGAGATCCTCTCTCCTGTGCTGAGGATCCTGGTGTGATTTCCCTCAGCTTTAGACCTTCCCAAAGGGCAGGGAGAAGCACAGAGCAGCCAAATTCCCAGCTTGGTTTTGCTGTGGTGAATCCCTGCCACGTTCCAGCTCCTCTGTGAATCCCCACGGGAATGATTCATCAGGAACTTTGTCCCTTTGCTCTCCAGCTGCTCCACCCTTGTCCCAGGGGCAGCTGGACTGGTCCAGAGAGGTCACAGGGAGCGTGGCTCCCTTCCATCATCCCCTTCTGCTCTTTCCTGGCGTTGCCTCTTCACCCATCCCGTGTGTTTCCTCTTCCCAGGAGGATCCGGGCGGGCACGGAGCTGACGTGGGATTACAACTACGAGGTGGGGAGCGTGGAGGGCAAAGAGCTGCTGTGCTGCTGCGGGGCCATCGACTGCCGGGGCCGCCTGCTCTGAGCCCGCCCTGCTGCCACCACCCTGGTGCTTCCCTCGGGGAGGGAAATGGTTCTCAAGAGGTTCTGTGTTCTCCTGTTCGCTTGGGAAGTTACGGCTGGGCGCGGGGCGGGAAGGGAATCTGGCTGTGCTCAGGGGGGCATTCCCAGCCCCTGGGCTTCTCCCACCTTCCAGAGGCTCCGGTTACCACGACAACCTCTCTCAGGAAAGGAGCTTTGCCTGCTCTCTTCCAGCTCTCCACCAAACTTGAGGCACAACCCCCTTGTTTTCCAGCAGGAAGCACTTCCCCAAGACTCCCAGCTTGGTGGTTGGGACTGAGGCCTGGGAAGTGGGAGGGAGAGGGTGTTGGAATCCCAGCACAGTGGGACCAATCCCGATTTCTGTGACACGAATCATCTGTGAGATGATGTTGTAAAGAATCTTTTGTTCTTTTGATTGTTAAAAAAGCAATAAAATTAATGTTTTTCTATTAAAAATCATCTACCATGGCCTTCAGGCAGTGAAGAGCCCTGGAAGAGCAGCACTGAACCACTTCCCACCATCCTTGTTTCTGTGGGGTTTGCAGGAAAAGCGCCAGAGGCCCCGGGAACAGGGGTAAGGAGCTCCCACATTTTCACCTTTCCTTCACCTTTCCTCCACCTTTCCTCAAAACAAACACTCCTTAAATCCCTCACTTGGAAAAATTAAACAGAAACGGGCTGGAACTTTCTCGAGGAAACAGATCCATCTGTTCCCATCTCCAGCCTTCCCAGAACGTCCCTGTAGGCTGGAAACACTTGAGTTTAAGCTTAAAGTCCTGCACTGAAGAGCTGCTGGGACAGCCTTGAACTCGATTTAGGCACCTGGGGAGGGTGGGTGGGGCAGCCCAGCCCAGCCCAGTCCGGCTGCTGGACACGAATCCACACGGAAAATCACTGGCCTTGGCAACAACACACAATTCCAAGGGTTTGGGTTTGGTTTTTTCTGGGGGGGGTGGGGGGGAGGGAGGGTAGGACACCAGGGCAGCTCCAAAATGTTCAATAAACCACCCTGAAAACTGGTTAGAAGAGGCAAATTGTAGCAAACTGGGATCAAACCTCCCATTATTGACATGGAAAACCCCGATCCGGGGGGCGCTGGAGCAGATCCCATCCCACCCACCCCACCCCACGAGCAGCCCCAGCTCACACAGCTCTGCACAAGGGAGGTTTGTTGTTTTCCTGCTAAATAACCTTTTTTTGTGTGTGTAAAATAAAACCTTTCTGGGGCCTCCTGGAGCTCCAGTTCCATCCTGAGCGTCCACCTGAATGGAGGCTTTGTCATCGCGGCTCCTCGGGATCCCAAACCACCCTCCAGCCTGGCCTGGACACCTGGAGAGCTCTGAGGGGGAAAAAAAACCATCCAACCCACCAAACCCCTCACCTTCTGCCCGTTTTTAGCTCTGCCCAAAGGGACTGTGCCAAAATAACCCCTCTGTGCCACCCACAGAACGTGCCCAAATCCTGAGCGGCTTTTTTGGTTCGGTTGGTTATTTTTTTTTTTACCCAAGTTTATTAGTTTTGTTTGTTTGTTTGTTTGTTTTTTTAAACTTTTAATATATTTAACCTCTTCTTTATTCCTTTTTTTTTTTTTTTTAAAAAACGAGAACAACAAAACACGTTTTGGTCTGACATTGGTTAATGGTCCTTGTTCCCCCCCACCCCTCCACGCTGGGCTCTCGCGGCATCCCGGGCGGATGCGGGAGACGGAGCCAAGCCCGGCTCCTTCTGTCTTCCAAATAAATAGAAAGAAAGGAAAAAAAAAAAAAAAAAAAAAAAAAAAA
>NW_020962625.1:0-3892 GCF_003031625.1 Empidonax traillii | reverse complement strand
CTGCACCCCCCGGAGGGACCCCCCCAAAGCCCCCCGCGGGTGTCAGAGCCAGACCCGTGTGCAGGGGGACAAGTCCTTTACTTGCCGAGGGCTAAGGCAGTGTTTGGAACAGGGGGGTGCAGGTGCCCCCCCCAGACACGTGTCCAGGAGCATGAACTGAGGTATGGGACCCCCCTGATGGGACCCCCTGAGTGGGGCCCCCCTGATGGGACCCCCTAAGTGGGACCCCCTGAGTGGGACCCCCGTGTTAAGGCCACTGGAAGGATCGGGGTGGTCCCAGCGCTGGGTTTGGTCACCCCTCCTGTGTCTGTGTCTCCTCTGCAGCCCCCCAGGAACCCCCGGGGGACCTTCCCAGAGGACACAGTTGGGGGGTCCGGGCGTGGGGACCCCCCTGGGGGGGCTACAGGAGGGTACAGTCCAGATCCAGCCTCTGCCGCTGCCTCCGCTCTCCGGTCGGACGTCCCCCCACCTGCAGGGACAAGGGGGATGTGGGGGGACCTGCAGGGACCCCCCCGGGGCCACCACCCACCTGCAGGGACGAGGGGGGTGCTGGGGCAGGAGGGGACCTGCAGAGACCACCCCCAGACCCCCCAGAGGGGCAGGGGTGTGAGGGGGGCACCTGGTTACCTGCCCTGGCACCTGCAGCTGCTGCTGAGGAGGAGGAGGGTGAGGATGGTGCTGCTGATACTCCTCCTGCTGCAGCTGCCGTGCCAGCTCCAGGTCACTGAGCACCGAGGGGGGCTCCTGCCCCTGCTGCTGCTGCAGGGACAGGGCCACCATGTAATCCTGGGGGGCACAGGAACACAAAGAGGGGGGGTCAGCACGGCGAGCCCGGACCCTGTGGCTGGGCTGGGACGAGACTCGGGTGTGTCCCCCACCTGGTCCACCTGTCTCTGCTGCAGTTGGGGGTCCGGGGGGGCCGCGGGGTCCCCCCCCTGGGCCGGGGCGTGGCTGAGGTGGAAGTCGGTGTCGCAGAAGCAGCTGTCCCCGTCCACCGTGTGCAGGCTCTCCCAGACCACCCCCTCCTCGCGCAGGAAGCCCTGGTCCGTCACCAGCAGGTACAGGTGGCCCTGGGGTCGGGCACAGGGTACGGTCAGTGCGGGGGGATGCTCTGGGGGGGCGCAGGGCAGGGCAGGGGGTGTCCAGGGGCCCACCTTGTGCTTGGTGATGGTGCTGAAGTGGTTGTTGCGGAAGAAGACGCCGAGCTGGCCCTCGGGGGCCGCGGCCGTGAGCTCGCACAGCCCGTGGTAGCTCAGCTGCGACGCCGTGGCCTCCAGGAACTGCTCGGCCACCAGCCCTGCGGGCACACCGAGGGGGGCAGCGGGGCTGGGGGGTCCAGCTCTGCCCCCAGGGACCCCGGGGAGGGGGCTGGGGCGGGGGGGAGCCGTTACCTTCGCTCACCAGGCTGGAGTCGGTGGCCTGTTTGCAGGTGATGATCTTCTCCACCAGCTGGTTGTAGCTGAGCTTGCCCACGGCCTGGACCATCTCTGGGCTCTGCAGGGAGGGCAGGGAAGGGGGGTGAGCTCCTGGCTTCCCACCTGTGTGGCTCAGCTTGAAGATCCACCATCACAGGGACATTCCTGATGGTTCCCACCATCACAGAAGGGTTTGGGATGGGAGGGATCACCTGGTCCAACTTCCTCCCGTTAATCGTCCATTAGCTCGGGTTTAAAGCCCCAAACAAAACATCACAGAGGGGTCTGGGTCAGGAGAGGCCTTTCTGGGATTATCCAGAACCCCCCTGCCATGGGCGGGGGCACCTGGCATAGCCCAGGTTGCTCCAAGCCGTGTCCAACCTGGCCTTGGACACTTCCAGGGATGGGGAATCCATCCACAGCTTGCTGGCCTTGCCCAGGATTGACCCCAACCCCTCCCAGCAGAGGTTCTGCAGCCCTTGGATCAAGGGTTGTCCTCACCTGGGGGTCCACCAGCCAGCCGTGGTAGAGGGGGATGTTGAGGAGGTCAAAGACGATGCACTCGGGGGTGTACTCAAAATCCGAGACCCCCGTGAACCTCACGTTGACGTCCAGCCCCGTCGAGAGCTTCGGGAGCACCGTCATGGTGTCGCTGATGTTCTGGGAGGGAGGAGGAACGAGGGGGGTTTGCCCCTGGAGGGGAACCCCAAGAGGATGGAGGGGGAGGTTCAGAGGTGGGGTTGGGTGCCCTGGGGTGTTGCTCCTCACCTGCTGGAAGTTGAGCTGGAGCCCCTCCGACGTCTCCCGGGGTTGGGTGGCCAGGATACAATCCCCTGGAAGGCAGTGGGGTCAGCCCTGGCACAGCCCCAGCAGGGCAGGGGGGTGGGGGGTGCCAGGGGAGGCCCCGCTGCCCCATCCCCATCCCGGGGGAGGGACAGGAGTGTGGGGGTGCCAGGGGAGCTCACCCAGGTGTGCCATCAGCTCCTCGGCCGTGATCACCTCCTTCTGCGGGGGCAGCTTCACCTGCAACGAGGGGAGGATGGGACCCCCTTCCCTCCGGGGTTCAGGGACAGCCGGGGCCGAGCCCCCTCCCCCTCAGGGCCCCCCCTGGGACCCCCGCCTTGCCTTCCAGCGCAGCAGGAGGACGTTCATGATGGCGAGCAGCGGGCAGGGCCCGTTCTCGCTCTGGGTGATGACGGGCGTGCGCTCCCCCTTCCAGCGGATCCACTTCACGCAGTAGAACTCGGGGGCCCGGGGGGGCTCGGCCGGGCCGGGGGAGGATCCCCCTCCCTCCGGGCTCAGGGGGTCCCCCCGAGGCTCCTCATGGCTGGGGGGTCCTGGGGCACCTCCTGGCTCCCCCTCCCCAGAATCTCCGGCTGGTTCCGGGCTCTGCCGGCCCGGGGGGGGAATTGTGGCCTCCCCAGCCCCCTCCTCCGGCAGCTGGAGGGTCCCTTCCCCGCTGGGAGGGGCTGGGGGGGTCCCTTCCTGCTCCATGGGAGACCCTCCCCTCGAGCAGCTCCGGCTCAGGCTCCTGGGAACGCTCCGGGGCTGTCCGGGAACAGCCACATCCCAAATTCCAACCTTAGAAAGGAAAAATTGGGAATTTCAGGAAAAGAAAATAAATATATAAAATACATAGGCAATAAATATAATAATATAATTAATGTATTGATATAAAATATTACACATTAAACCAGTATAAATAATATAATATAAATAATACAGCCTACCTATATATTATAGATATTTTTATAGAATATATAATACAATATGTAATATATAAAATATAAAAATATATAGAGAATGTAATATAAATAATCAATATATCAAGTAAGTAAATAAATGCAATAATATAAATGAAATATTATAGATACATAAGTAAATAGTCCTGCTAGATACAGAGAGATGAGTCGATAAATAAAGAGTATTATTAATCAAATAAATGAGAGGAAAATGTTTTGATGGGTAAACAGATGGATAAAACCGACAGAGTTAATAATAAGGTAAATAACTACGTCGACATGTTCTTTGCAAATCGCCAGAATTAAAATGAAATACAAATTAAGCGAATAAAACATGAAATGACATAAACTGAAACATGAACCGACGGAGGGATGTAAAATAAAATGAAATGAAGTAAAATAGAATAGAATAAAATAGGAAATGGAATAAAATAAAATAGGAAATAGAATAAAATTTAATAGAAAATAGAATAAAATAGAATGAAATGAAATAGAATAAAGTAAAATGGAATAGAATCAAATAGAACAGATGTAACCAAGGCCGGGGAAGGCGGCGGGGTTGGATTTCCATGGGATGAGTCTCCCGGCCCTGCCCCACCCGGGGCCGGACGGACCGGCCGGGCCGGGCCGGGGTCTCGGGGCGGGGCCGGGGCGTGGTCGGGGGATTTTGGGGGGGTTTTGGGGGGGCCAGGGGGGTCTCGGGCTCTGGCCCTGCCTCGGTGTCCCCGCCCGGGG
>NW_020962624.1:5579-10210 GCF_003031625.1 Empidonax traillii | reverse complement strand
TCATCTTCATCATCATCATCAGGGTGGGGGGGCTGGGGGGGTCTCTGTGCTGGGGGACCCTAAATGTGTCCATCATCTTCATCATCATCTTCATCATCATCACCATCATCATCATCTTCATCATCAGGTTGAGGGGTCTGGGGGGGTCCCCTGGGCGTGTGTTCTCAAAAGGTAGATCAAATCAGAAATTTAAAAAATGGATTCCTCTGTGATCCTGTGTGTGTTCTCAAAAGGTAGATCAAATCAGAAATTTAAAAAATGGATTCCTCTGTGATCCCTGTGTGTGTTCTCAAAATGTAGATCAAATCAGAAATCAAAAATTAATTCCTCTGTGATCCCTGCGTGTTCTCAAAAGGTAGATCAAATCAGAAATTTAAAAAATGGATTCCTCTGTGATCCTGTGCGTGTTCTCAAAAGGTAGATCAAATCAGAAATCAAAAATTTATTCCTCTGTGATCCCTGTGTGTGTTCTCAAAAGGTAGATCAAATCAGAAATAAAAAATCAATTCCTCTGTGATCCCTGTGTGTGTTCTCAAAAGGTAGATCAAATCAGAAATTAAAAATGAATTCCTCTGTGATCCCTGTGTGTGTTTTCAGAAGGTAGATCAAATCAGAAATTAAAAATCAATTCCTCTGTGATCCTGTGTGTGTTCTCAAAAGGTAGATCAAATCAGAAATTTAAAATTAATTCCTCTGTGATCCCTGTGTGTGTTCTCAAAAGGTAGATCAAATCAGAAATCAAAAATCAATTCCTCTGTGATCCCTGCGTGTTCTCAAAAGGTAGATCAAATCAGAAATCAAAAATGAATTCCTCTGTGATCCTGTGTGTGTTCTCAAAAGGTGTAGATCAAATCAGAAATCAAAAATGAATTCCTCTGTGATCCTGTGTGTGTTCTCAAAAGGTAGATCAAATCAGAAATTTAAAAAATTTATTCCTCTGTGATCACTGTGTGTGTTCTCAGAAGGTAGATCAAATCAGAAATTTAAAAAATGAATTCCTCTGTGATCCTGTGTGTGTTTTCAAAAGGTAGATCAAATCAGAAATTTAAAAAATGAATTCCTCTGTGATCCTGTGTGTGTTCTCAAAAGGTAGATCAAATCAGAAATCAAAAATTAATTCCTCTGTGATCCTGTGTGTGTTTTCAAAAGGTAGATCAAATTAGAAATTTAAAAAATCAATTCCTCTGTGATCCCTGTGTGTGTTCTCAGAAGGTGTAGATCAAATCAGAAATCAAAAATCAATTCCTCTGTGATCCTGTGTGTGTTCTCAGAAGGTAGATCAAATCAGAAATCAAAAAATTAATTCCTCTGTGATCCTGTGTGTGTTCTCAAAGGTAGATCAAATCAGAAATCAAAAATTAATTCCTCTGTGATCCTGTGTGTGTTCTCAAAGGTAGATCAAATCAGAAATCAAAAAATCAATTCCTCTGTGATCCTGTGTGTGTTCTCAGAAGGTGTAGATCAAATCAGAAATTTAAAAAATCAATTCCTCTGTGATCCTGTGTGTGTTCTCAAAAGGTAGATCAAATCAGAAATCAAAAATTAATTCCTCTGTGATCCCTGCGTGTTCTCAAAAGGTAGATCAAATCAGAAATTTAAAATGAATTCCTCTGTGATCCTGTGCGTGTTCTCAAAAGGTAGATCAAATCAGAAATTAAAAATCAATTCCTCTGTGATCCTGTGTGTGTTCTCAGAAGGTAGATCAAATCAGAAATTTAAAAAATTTATTCCTCTGTGATCCTGTGCGTGTGTTCTCAAAAGGTAGATCAAATCAGAAATAAAAAATTAATTCCTCTGTGATCCCTGTGTGTGTTCTCAAAAGGTAGATCAAATCAGAAATTTAAAAAATGGATTCCTCTGTGATCCCTGTGTGTGTTCTCAAAGGTAGATCAAATCAGAAATTTAAAAAATGAATTTCTCTGTGATCACTGTGTGTGTTCTCAGAAGGTAAATCAAATTAAAAATTAAAAATTAATTCCTCTGTGATCCCTGCGTGTTCTCAAAAGGGGTAGATCAAATCAGAAATAAAAAAAATTAATTCCTCTGTGATCCTGTGTGTGTTCTCAGAAGGTAGATCAAATCAGAAATTTAAAAAATGGATTCCTCTGTGCCACGTGGACACAAAGATCCCTCCAAAGCAGGAAAAATTACCCTTTTAAGGCAACAAAACGAACGAATATTCAAACAGCTGATATCCAAAAGGTACCAAAAAAGCTCAGTTTTCAAACAAGGGGGGGGTGGGTGTGTCTCGCCCCCCCCCCCAAGACCACCCAGCGCTGTTTGCTTCGTTACGGCTTGCTTGATAAATTGATCAGCTTTTAGTTGGAATTATTGGAATTGTCTAAATTCTTAAACCGACTTATAAACGACTGATGGAAGCGTTCTAAGTTGGTGGTGCTGGTGGTAAATGACCCACGATCCAGACTCGTAGAAAAGATTAGACAGCACGGATGGCTCTGTAAACGCTGATCTTGGCGCTTTCCTTCAGGTGTTTGTTTCTCCAGACTCTTTTATGGAGTTCACCAAAAGCCACATAAATATATAAATATATAAATATAAAATATATAAAACGCCTTTGCTGACCTGTTGTTAATTTTTCCATCAGTCTTATCATCTGAGGAGATGATGCTTCCCAGGTAATTAAAATTCCTGGACTGATTTGAGCTCTGATTCACCAATGGTGATATGAGGATGATGGGAGACTTCCCGAGGAGCAGGCTGATAGAAAAAACTTCTGATGGGAGACTTCCCGAGGCGCAGGCTGATAAAAAAAAAACTTCTGTCTTCTTCAAGCTGATTTCCAGCCCCCCCCAAAAAAAAAAGCTCAGCAGGCTCTGCAAAGCAGAGGATGTTAAACGCTGTGTGGGTGATGAGGGAGTCGTCATCATCAGCAAAAAGCAGCTCATGGACGAGATGATTTAAGGTCTTGGTGTGGGTTTTCAGCCCCCTTAGGTTGAAAAGGCTTCCATCAGTAGGATGTGGGATGTAGATACCCTTTTCATCATCAGAAAGTGTGTCCCCATATCCGACTCGGCCCTGCTGGTCCTCATGAATCGAGATGATCCTTTTGAGGAGCATGGGGGGGGGCGGGAACGTCCCAAACGTCCCGCCGCGGTCGCCAATTTTTGCCCCCCCCCCCCCCCCCAAAAAAAAAAAAAAAAGCACAAAAGAGAAACTGCTTTGGAGATGAAATTTGTCCCTTTAAAGCGGGAGGGGTTTTAACGCGACGCGTCGGGGAGTTCCCGGGTCGCCCCGGGCCAAAAAGCTCCGTCGTGTACAACCAGCGCGGCTTTTTATACGGTTTTGAGCAAAACGTTACATCATCAAAACATGCATATTGATTAGATTGCAACATCTACCTGTGATATTCATGAGTAGGCGGAGCCTTCAATTTGGGGGGGGGTTCGGAGGCGGCAGTTCCTGCGGCCTTCGTCGCGGGCTTCATCAGCGGTCGGTTGCTCTTCTTCCTCGCTGTAAACTTTCGAACTTCCCTCAGGTCTTTCAATAATTTGGATAATTGGCAAGTGTGATAGGGTCAGGTGGACTTTTGGCTTGTTGCTGATTTTGTTATTTTTTTTTTAAATGTTCCATCCTGTCGAAATGTTCTGTTCCTCAGACAATTTATTATTTCTGTGGTGAGATCAGCAAAGGTTACGCAGAGCCCTTCGTTCTGCTCCCTGACACTTCTCCTGCGGCTGTCTGAGAACAAACACCACGTCTGTTGGCTCAGAAACCACACTGGCCTTCAGGTAGATGATCTTCTGCTAGAATGGGCGTTAATCTGCTCAAAAGAATCCTTGCAAGGATTCTACCAGCAAGGGAGAGCAGAGGAAACACCTCGGTGATTTGTGACGCCCAGAAAAAGGGGGGGCAGGCGAACCAAAAACCCGCTCAGAGACGGAGTTTGAAGTCCGTGAGCAGCGAGGTGTTTATTAATTAATTAATTAATTAATTAACGACGCCCGGGGGGGGGGGAGATTTACCCGTTCGGGCCAGGTAAAAACTCCCGAGTGATTCGGTAAAAATAGAGAATTTACACAATATTCTGGTCACGATTGCAACATAATTTGACATATTCGTGTTATTGCATCGTCTGATTACAATATTCATGACAGGTGGAGTCAGGGGCGGGGATTGAGGCGTGGTTTCCATTTTGAGGGATATTTTGGTGGGAGATCCCGTTTGCCTTCATCCTGGGGGTTGATTATTTAACCCTCATCCTCACCTCACCTCGGGGAACCTTTCGTTCTTTCTATTGTTTCTGTGTTCTGATTGCTCAGCCTTAGAGAAACCTCTGGCTTTGGGGTTATTTACCTGTTGAGGCGTCACCTCGGGGCTCCTCTGGATGAGATTTCTGGGTCTGGGGGTTCCTTGCCCGGTGTTTGTTGGGGTTCCTTTAAGGTCTGATTGCCCTCAGAGTCTCCTTCCTGCTCCCAAATTTCAGGTGGGGTTCCATCAGCCCCGGCTGCCTTGCTGATTTTCACCTGCTGTGTTGCTTCAAGAGTTTCTCCCACGGTGGGGGCGGCGTGGCCAGTTCTGTTTTCACTGGTTGTTGTGAGATGAACCCCAAATCCCACCCAGGGGGGTCCCAAATCCCTCCCAGGGGGTCCCAAATCTCACCCAGGGGGTCC
>NW_020962624.1:0-1103 GCF_003031625.1 Empidonax traillii | reverse complement strand
AAGGGGCGGGTCCCGCCCATGGCTCCGCTCCGGGTCCCGATTTTGGGGGGTCCCCGGGGGTCCCTCCCGGTGGGGGGGGGAGGAGGGGCCCCCCCCGTGCCGGGGTTTGGGGGTCCCCGCTGGCTCTCAGGTTTGGGGGGGGGTCCCGTTCCCTGCCCCGGCTTTGGGGGGGGGCCGGGGGGGTTCCCCCCTCGAGGGGGGACAGCGGCGGGGATTTTGGGGGGTCCCTCCGTGCCGGTTCCGGTGGGGGGAGGGGCCCGCAGGACCCTTTTGGGGGGTCCTCCCCCCGCCGTCCCCGTCTCGGGGGGTTCGGGGGTCCCCGTGCCGGGGGGGGGGGGGCCCCGCCGGACGCTTTTGGGGAGCCCCCCCGGGGTCGCTGCTTTGGGGGGTCCCGGGGTGGCCGCGCCGGTTCCGGGGGGGCCCCGCAGGACCCTTTTAGGGGGTCCCGCCGTCCCGGGGGGTCCGCGGGGCGCTCCCGTTTTGGGGGGTCCCGCTGCTCCGCCGCTCCCGGGGGGTCCTCGGCGCACCCTTTTGGGGGGTCCCGACCCCCCCGCCCCGGGGGTTTCCTGTCCCCCCCTTTCGGGGGGTCCCCCCCGCCGGTGCCTTTTGGGGGTTCCCGGTGAGCCCCTTCCTGGGGTGGGGGGGGGTCCCGGCGCCCCCATCCCGGGGGGGCCCCCCCGGCGCTCCCTTTTGGGGTGTCCCGGCGCCCCCCTTTTAGGGGGTCCCTCCGCCCCCCACCTTTTGGGGGGCCCCTCCACCCCCCACCTTTTGGGGGGTCCCTCCGCCCCCATTTTGGGGGGTCCCTCCCCCTCCATCCCGGGGGGTCCCCGCTGCTTCTCCGCCCTGGGGGGTCCCCCTCGTTCCTCCCTTTTGGGGGGTCCCCGTTCCCCCCTCCCGGGGGGCCCCCCCCGCCGCCCCCTTTTGGGGGGTCCCGGCTGCCCCCCCGCCCCCCTCCCGGGGGGTCCCCCCCGCCGCTCCCTTTTGGGGGTCCCCCCCCCCTCTTCCTCCCCCTCAACCCCCTCCCCCATCGCGGCGGGGGGGGGAGGGGCGGCGCGCTGTTTCTCCAGCCTGGCCGGGGCGATGGGGGGTACTTTCGCCCCTCC
>NW_020962623.1:6473-11117 GCF_003031625.1 Empidonax traillii | reverse complement strand
CCTGCAGCTTACAGTTTTAATTAACAGCACTGTTATAGCTGCAACTAGGGGAATATCAAAAGTGCATTCACAATTCAGTTGAACTTTATACCCTTTTTTAATTTTACAGAAAACACTATTCCTCTTGATTTTTATAGTACATGAATGGAATTCTATGTTTGCATCTTCAGCTAGATATAAACCACAGCAGATATATAACATATACCAAATAAGACTGTAATTTATGAAGTTTAACAAGGGCAAGTGCCATATTCTGCTCCTGGGATGGGGCAACACAAGTTGTGTGTGCGGACTGGGGAATGAGACACTGGAATGCAGTGCCGTGGAAAGGGACCTGGGGTCCTGGTCAGTAGCAAGTTGAATATGAGTCAGCAGTGCCCTGGGAGCCAAGATGGCCAATTGTGTCCTGGGGGGCATCTGACAAAGTGTCACCAGACAGTCAAGGGAGGGGATTGTCCTGCTCTGCTCTGCGCTAGTGTGGCCTCACCTTGAATATTGTGTGCAGTTTTGGGCATCACAATATAAGAAAGATACTAGGCTGTTAGAAAGTGTTCAAAGGAGGGCAACAAAGATAGTGAAGGGGAAGTTGTATCAGGAGCAGCTGAGGTTACTTTGTTCAGCCTGGAGAAGAGGAGATTGATCTATGATCTACTGATCTCTTTGCTCTCATGACCAGTGACAGGACTCAAGGAAATGACAGGAAGTTGAGTTGGGGGAGGTTTAGATTAGATATCAGGAAAAGGTTCTTCATCCAGAGGGTAGTCGAGCACTGATATAGGCTCCCCAGAGCAGTGGTCACAGCACCAAGCCTGCTAGAATTCAAGAAGTGTTTTAACAATGCTCTCAGGCATATGGTGCGATTCCTGGGGTGTCCTGTACAGGGTCAGGAGTTGAATTTGATGATCCTGATGGGTCTCTTCCAACTCAGCATATTCTATGACTCTATAAACTTTAGCAAAACAAGATACACAAAGTAAACCTGAAGTTTTAGATATGCCACAATATAAACTTAGTTGTAAAATTAAGTTGAATATGACACAAAAGAATAACTTCAATCATTCCAGAAACTTCTGTGTTTCCTCAGAAGACTAACCCTTCTGAAGTAATCTTTATTCTTCCTTTTAAGTCTGTCCTTCAACTACTGTCCTCAAATCCTGTAGCAAAGAATATCTCTGGGAAAAGTCAGAGCAAACAGGAGGAGCTCAGAAAAGCACTCTTTTACAAATGAAGAAAAGAACAAATTGTTCCATTTCTATTCTACCCAGAAAATGAATGTTCCTTTGTTACACAACTGAAATAGCAGTCTCACTCATGAAATATAATATGCATTCATAGTAAAAAACTTATTCTTGAAAATGAGAAGATTTTATTTGCAATGTAATCAACTATGGGTGATTACCTCTCAGGAACAAATAGTACTGCCTGCATATTTTATGTATAAATATATGTTGCCATGGTTTCTTAATGGTTTTTTCAGAATAATTTTTTTGATTAATGAAGAAGAAAGCTTAAAAGTTGTTGTGTTTAAATGGATGATGCAATACTACTCAAGGCAAAATATTCCATTATGATACTCCTACAAAAACAGTAAGATCATTTCTGACCTCTGAACAAGCAATCAATACTATTTTCTTAAGGCAGGAAGGTAAGAAAAATTGCCAAGCAGTCCAGCAAAAAAATTAGTGAAAAAAAAAATAAATTAGTGGCTGAGGTCAGAAAGTCATCTTTGTGGTATCATAAACACATCTAATTTCAGTCTTTCAATTGCACTGAGTTACTCAATTACATTATCCCCCAAGGCAAGAAAGGACATCCATGAAAATTCCATGTGGATTCTTGGTCAAATACGTCACTGCCAAAAAATTAGTGCCTCTGACTCTGCTGTTATGGAGCAATCACATTTGCTGAGGCTTCAAGTTGGCTAGCTTAAAATGTAGAAACCCAGTTGGAGCTGGCATTTAGTGCAGAGAACTGCACTGCACTTCTGCAGTCCCACCACAGTTTCTTAGTCATTGAGACTCCCTGGAGGAGAACTAGAATTTGGAGCTGGGAAGTCCCAAGGAAGTAGTTTTGATACGAGGTCCTGGAGGTCCTTAACAGCATGGCACTGAAAATGACTCTTCTAACACAACTGCTGGTATTTAATTATACTACACCTTAAGGGATAAAAAACACTTCTATCTGGTTAACTTAAGTGGTGACCCCCTTAAGAAAAGTACTTTTACAATTTTGTATTGAATATGGAGGTAGTTGAATTCTACCAAATGGCCTATGGCTGGAAGACTTTTTGATCTATCCTTACGTGGCATATCCAAATTACACAGAAAGATTGTATCAGAAAAAGAAATTGCACCAGTGCTTAGCACCGATGAAATTTTCCTCACTAAAAGGGAGAGAAAGCAAAACCATTTTTTTTACACCTTTTCCATGCACATTTCCTCAAAGGCTTTTTAGGAAGAGAACGAACTCGAAAACATGTACTTTGTTACAACTTCATCATCTTAACAGATCAAAATTGTCTAATTTGTGTCTAGTATATAAACACTGAAGTGTTTAAATATTAAAAGGCGTATACTTTGCAATGTTGATTAAAATTCTATATTATCCACAATTAAAGTGCTATTTTAGCTTTTCCGTGTTCTGATAAAAATTGTTGTGAAAAAATTTCATTAAGGGAGATACGGTGAATACATACTAGATATAGTCCTTCATGTTTTCCATTAGAAAATGCTGATCTTTTCTACTTCTCTCGGTTGATATGCTGTCCTTCTCTCTATCAATGAGCTGAAGATGCCTTAAGACTGATGCAAGCATTGATGGGGCAATGTTAAGAATTCAGGGAACACTAGGAAAGGAAAAGATTCATGAAATTATATTCCTCTGCTATAAGGGCATAATTTAGGGAAACAATAGTATTTCTGCTGTAGTTTTACCTCCTATAAAAAAAGAAGACTAGCTCCCTGTTGTTCTGGTCAACAGCACCCCTTAAAGTGTGTCAGCCCTTGGGTTTCTCATACTCTTTCATTGTCTTACACCATTAAAAAACCAAAAGAAAAATGAAATCCAAACCAAACCAAACCAAAAACAAACAAACAAACAAACAAACAAACAAAATTTTCTCCTGGCATCTTGATCTCTTCTGTGCAGCAGATAAACACAGTAACAATCAAATTCTACATATTTGAAATAGAATAATAGAATCATAAAATTACAGAATATGCTGAGTTTGAAGGGACTCATCAGGATCATCAAACCTAACTCCTGGTCCTACACAGGACCACTCCAAGAATCACACCATGTGCCTGAGAGCATTGTTTGAACACTTCTTGAACTCTGTCAGGCTTGGTGCTGTGACCACTTCCCTGTGGAGCCTGTTCCAGTGCTCAACCACACCCTGGGTGAAAAACTTTTTCCTGATATCTAACCTAAACCTCCCCCAACTCAGCTTCATGCCATTTCATTCCATCCTGTTACTGGCCACAAGAATGAAGAGATCAGTGTTTGCCCTTCTGCTTCCCCTCCTAAGGATTTTGTAGACTGCAGTGAAGTCTCCCCTCAGTCTCCTCTTATCTAGGCTGAACAGACCAAGTGACCTCAGCTGCTCCTCATAAAGCATCCCCTCCAGACAATAAGTTTGTATTAAACCTATTGTCTGACAAATAGTCATGTTTTAAAAATTATGCTTTTCTACTTTTAATAATTTGGGGTAGATTTGGTTTTACTATTTTGCTGTATCAATGAGATTTTTTCAGAAAAGTATAAGTGAAAAGCAAAACCAGTTAGCATTATTTTATACTTATCGCTCTGAAAAATTTGTGAAGGCAGGAAGACATTTAGAGCTTCTTCAGTTAAATGAAAAAAAAATCAATTCACAAAAGACAGTCCTGTGAACACAAAGGAGACCATCATAAGCTCTTCTTTATCTTCTGACTTAGATTTCAACTAAATAATTCAAAATTCTCTGTATATGAGGTTTACTTCAAGAGGGATTCTTTTATGTAATGTTATTACTTGCTTAATCTACAGATTTTAAATTTGATCTTACATTTTCCTTGTTTTATATACAAGTCAGAAAGATTTTTTTTTTTTCTGAAGGTAGTGTCATCCAGAACATCTTTGACCTATCCCTGACTGCTGAAAGTGATCTCACTCACATGTCTGTGTGCTGAAACAGAAAGACAAGCTCACAGGAAAAGCTTCTTTCGATATGGAAAAACTATGTGGCTGCTGTTGAGCATCAAAGCCTTCTAAAACAGCATGAATCCAAAAATTATGTTAAAATGATCTGTGGGTGCCTCTGTCAACCTGTAATTGCCACCATGGTTCCTAGTACTCATTTGCTGAGGCAGCTATTTGTGCTTTTGGCATTCATCTCTTCTGAAGCCTTCAGGCATCTCTGTTTCTTTATCCTCATGCTCATGTAGGCAGTAGAAATGCTTATAATAGAAAGGATTTACCTATAAGAGAAGGTATTTCAGAAACTTAGCTGGGTGGGACAGAAATCATGAGAATCTACAGGCATTTAAAACCAGGCAGGAAAAACAAGAAGAGAACAGCAGTACTGGAGAAAGACTAGGAGGTGACTGTGAGACTGAGATTATTATATTAATTATTAGATTGAAACAATTCAAATGTCAGGGGTGG
>NW_020962623.1:0-2670 GCF_003031625.1 Empidonax traillii | reverse complement strand
TACCTGATGAAGTGATGTTATCACAGACAGCTCATGAAATA
This sequence comes from Empidonax traillii, assembly GCF_003031625.1. Taxonomy (NCBI): domain Eukaryota; kingdom Metazoa; phylum Chordata; class Aves; order Passeriformes; family Tyrannidae; genus Empidonax; species Empidonax traillii. Next base: position 2,629 of record NW_020962623.1, on the reverse strand, counting down.
TTGGGAATATTTATACACACTGACATGAAGGCTGTGATTTTCAAGGAATTCCCTCAGAGACAGAGGTTTCAAGGAAACCTTAGGAAGCTCACTGTATGAGTTGTTTTGCAAGTACTTCTGACCTTTATGTGAACCGTAGAACTACCTGCGCTCTCTAGAACGGCAAAGGATTTGTGTTCTGCTCTTTTGACAGAATTGGCAGATTACGCTCCCAAATGTTAAGTGCCTCACAATACAGATGAAAGCACATTATTGAAGATAATACAATTCTTACAGCTTCATTTTCTTAAAACTTCAATAGCTGACTGAATAAACTGAATGTTTTAGCTCACTGAAATATATTTATGTTAAATCATCAAGGGCATTGTATAAAGGTCAATTTTGGTCTTAAAGGTCACAGACAATACACAATAGGTGATTATCCTAGAGAGGTAAGCTGTTATGTTGTTCATATAGCATAAGTTGGGAGACTTGAAACTTCAGTCTCAAATGTTTCTAATATTTTCTATATATGTATATTCTAAGCTATGAGGGGGCAGTGTTGGTAAACACAGTGTAAGAAAATGATGTTTTTATATATTGCATCCATCAATACTTTTTTCTAAGAAAGGAAGGTGAACATAAGTGATGAACATGAATACTATTTTTAATGTAAGATCATATACTGCCTTTGGCTGGGTCCTTTACCACTAGAAAACAAATTTATAAAAGAAAGATTGTCAGAGTAAATTATCCCACTTATCTCAAATGCTGGGTGATATTTCAAGACTCATTTGAGAGAGAGAGAAGTTGTCCATGCTGTACAAATGAATTCTGTAAGTCCCTGCCCAAGATAATTTACCTTCTAGACAGAAATAGCCATATCTTGAGGTAAAAATTGTATTGTTAGAAAACTGAAGGTCAGATTATAAAGTACATTGAGAGAGGAAAAAAAAAAAAGAGAGGAAGAAGAATAATTTAGGTGTCAATGCTTAGAATTACAATACTGAAAACTTTCCTGTTATTTAACCAGGAGTTGCCTATACACCAGGCTCTGCACCCACCTAGGCTTTGCTTCTCTACTTGTCCAGCTTCTCTCTATCCTTCACAGTACTGAACACCTCCATATCACCTCTGTATCAGATGTACTATATGGGCATTACTCCACAAGCAATCTCCCTTAATCTGATGAAGCATTTTTGAGGCCCTTGGAACAAACGCCTGAGGCCTAAGATACCTCTTTCCAAGAAGTTTGCTCTGCTAAGAGGTAACATCTACTATGGTGCCAAAAAGGTTATACTCTCTGTGTGTGCCCAGGAACAACCACACCACCACAGATGAAATACCAAGAGTAGATTTATTTTCATTACCTTGACAGCTGGGGAATTCTTGAAGCAGCACCTGGACAGAGGCACAAAAGTGGGGTTGCAGGCACCACAGAGCTTGGTCCATGGGAGAGGATCGCCAAAACTGCTGTTTTGCCTACATATCAGGAATTGAAGCAGACATGGTATACCACTGTGCTTTGTTAAAGCTGGGCAGAAATCTCAAGAATGTTCAATATGGTGCCACCAAGTCTATCACAGATGTTCTACTTGTTCAACACAAGGCTATACAACAATTAGTATGATGTATTTGGTTTTTTGACAGCATGTCTACAAGTCACTTCAAGTCAGTTGAGCATGTTTAAAGTCTTCCTTGCTAATATTTTGCTATTTTCTCATACCTCATACAGATTCACTTGCTTTCCTTTAAAGAGGATCAGGTAATAGAAAAAAGACATAATGCTTTCTCACTATCATTCTCTTCCTGGGAGGTGGATTTTGTCTGTTCATCACTTTCTGCTCTCTCCACTGTATCCACCTGTGCTTTGAAAGAAAGGAAAAGAAAGGAGAAAATCTCATTCATCACAAGAAATATTCTAAGATTGTGAATGTTGCATAAAAATGGTATCAAAAAATATTGCATATTTCCACTTAGAGCCATCAGTTGTCAAAAACATCAGTTTCTGTAAATACAGCTAATTTTAATCTAAGTATGTGCTTTCCAAACACAATGGGAGATCACATTATTTCAGAGAAAAAAGCAGCTACCCAGTTCACTTCTGTGCTGCAATATCAGTTTGCCTCTAGTCAATCATTGTTATTTAGAAAATAAAATCTGCAGAACAGTCTTAGTGGGAAGAATTAAAAACAAGGTCTTGTTTCTAGTTAATTAATTATAGTTATTTATAATTAACCATAAAATGATTCAATGAATATCAAAGGTAAAAAATAATAATAGCTAACAGTTCTTCTAGTTCTGACTGAAAAAGGAAAATTGAAATTTATTTATTTATTAATTTTCATTATCTGCCTTCTGCTTATAGTATATATGAGATATCAGCTTGAAAAAACTGTGTAAGGTCTCAGGTTATAGAGTGGGCTTTTCTTAGTTTGTTGTAAACTTCCAAAGAGTTTATAGAAGAAAAGGAAGAAAAAGAAAAAGGAAAAGGGAAAGGAAAAAAGGAAAAGAAAGGTAAAAGAGAAAGGGAAAATAGAAGGAAAATAAAAGGAAAGGAAAAGGAAAAGAAAAGCAAACAGAAAAGAAAGGGGAAGGGAGAAAAGGGAAAGTGAAAAGGAAAAAGAGAAAACAAAGGGGGAAGGGAAGG